>NC_058413.1:19749076-20049076 GCF_002201575.2 Neomonachus schauinslandi | reverse complement strand
TGTAGGATATGTGAACACCTTCTCCCCAGGGATTTGATATTAGTAATATTAAAAAAAATACTGGGGTGACTGGGTGGCTCAGTCTGTTAAGCACCCGACTCAATCTCAGCTCAGGTCTTGATCTCAGGGTTGTGAGTTCAAGCCCTGCACTGGGCTCCACTTAAAAAAAAAAAAAAAAAAAGATACTACTTCAGTCATAACTGTGAGATAAATTAATGTTTAAAATATTTTAGAATATTTCAGATCAGCTGCCATTAATAACAAATTGTCAGGATTTTCTTTGACCTCAGTCCAATGTCTTAAAAATGTATTACTTAGATTTTAAAGAGAAACTTCACAAGATCAAAAATACTAGAGTGCTAAAAAAGAAAAAAAAAAAAGAATACTAGAGTGCTAATAAGTAAAACCACTCTTCCTTAAGAGTCAATACATTTCCTAACCGCAGAAGCATGAAGGATGATAGATTCATACTTAATATGTGACTCTTCTTAAAACTCCTGAATAAAATATAAACAGAGGTTGCTTCATTTTAAGGGTGCTCCTTATTCTATAATGAAATCATTTGCCTTGCCATTCTGGGCATGTAGGGATTATCTGCACTTGATTGTTCATATTAAAATAAAGACTCCCAATTACTTCCCCTTAGCATTTACTCAGTCTTCCCCAAAGCAGAGCAAACCCTGTTTCACTTTCAACTCTTTTCTTAAATAAACACGACATTTCATTTCCAACACTTACTGCCCTAACCACAGTCCATCAGAGGATGCAGATATTATAGGCAGAGCGTTGAGCTCAAAAGGCTTGACAAAATAATCAGTGCTTAGAGCAAATTGCCAAAAAGAACAGGGGAAATAGGCCATTTTAAATCCTTTCTGACTTACTGAAATACCAGTTTGGAATTACAGCTGGAGTTCATAGAAAGTCCTTGAAAACTCTGCAATTTAACAACCAACTCTCTGCTTGTCCATCAGCAATGACCTTCATTACAGAGTAGCATGATTTCAAGCTCGCTACCTTGTAGGTTAAGCTTATTTCAGGCATGGTTGTCTATAGATTAGACCAACAAACAAAAGACTTATAATGAAAGCCAATTCCCGAAATGGGCTTCAATAGACATGGAAATCCAAGTCTGGCCTTGGAGAAGAGAATGGTGCTGAGTGCTCCAGATCTGTCTCCTACCTCCATCAATTTTCAATGAAGCCATGGGGAAGCCAGTTGGCAGGAGATGTTCAGGCTCAAGAGTCACTTTGCTACAGGCTGTTCTCTTTTCATTTCCTCCTTAAGAGAATCGATACTAGCAGTGAAGGTAAGAGTGACAATTGCCAAAGGCTCTCAGAAGTTTTTTCAACATATTTTCAACAACTTCAATTTCCAATAAGAAAACGCTGTTGTAATAAATTTACCAGAATGTGAATAAACGATATGTGCAACTTTTCAGATGATAATGGTAAGAGCCAGGCTTTATTAAACCTCTATGATGGGCCATTCATTCTCTCTCCCTTTTTTCTTTTTGACGTTGCCTACATGTAACACAAACGACGTAACTGCGAAGTAAGTACTACCGTTACCTACTCACCTAAGGGCTCCTTTCCTACAACTGTCCCTTTTAATTACAAAATCAAATTTTCAGTCTCTCCCGAATCATCATCAATATGCTATATGTTCCAGGGGCACCTGGGTGGCTCAGTTGGTTGAGCACCTGACTCTTGATTTTGGCTCGGGTCATGATCTCAGGATCCTGAGATTGAGCCCCACGATGGGCTCCATGCTCAGCATGAAGCCTTTTTGAGATTCTCCATCTCCTTCTCCCTCTGCCCCTCTCCCTCCCCACTCATGTGCTTTCTAAATAAATAAACAAATAAAATCTTTTTAAAAATACATAATACGTTCCATCAAACATATCAATATCCCCCCAAAATTGTGAAAAATCTCAAATCTCTCACAATTCCACATTCTGTTCCAGTCACCATCTATTCTTTTTTCCTCTCTATATAGCAAAATCCTCCAAAGAGTTTTCTATATGCATCATCTGCCCTTGGTTCCCTTACATGCACTCTAATCAGGTTCTCAGCTTACAATTCTACAAATTTTGCTCTTGTTAAGGACACTAGTTTACCAACTCAATGGTTAAATCTTGGTCATCATCTTATCAAACCTTTTAGCAACTTCTGAATCAGTAAGTCATTCTTATCTTCTAGAATCACTTTCTTGACTTGGGTTTAGGAACACCAGTCTCTCCTGGTTCCCCAGTGCACTTGCTGCTCCATCAAGCCTCCTACCCTCTCATCCTGCTCTCTCAACACTGAAGTGCCCTAGGGCATAGTTTTGAGGATCTCCTCTCCTCTCTCCAAACTTGTGGCTGGAAATAGCACCTATATTATTATGATTGCCACATTCAATCTTCAGTCTGAATCTAATGCCTAAGCTTCCAATTCTGATCTTTCAGTTTTTACTCAACATGTCTACTGGAATATCTAACACACATCTGAAACTCAGTATGTCTGAAACCAAACTTTTATTTAACCCATTGTTCCAACTTGTCTTTCTGCAACAGCGCCCATTTGAGGTATTGGCAACTCCATCCTTCCAGCAGATGAAGTAAAAACAAAACAAAACAAAAAACTTTGAAAAAGCTATTTTTGTTCCTTTCACATACTATCCACAATCTATAAACAATATTACAGGCTGCATCCTACATCCAGGCTGTATCTCCAAAATCTGATTTTTTCTCACCACCTCTATTGCTAATAGACAGATGTGTACAAACCACCATTATATCTTGTCTGCATGAATGCAGTCACCCCCTACTTCACTTTATTGCCCCCACTATTTTTACTCCCATACAGTTAATTCTCCACTTGTCATCCAAGGTGATATTTCTAAAATATATGTTAGGGATCACTTCTTTCTCCCTATTCAAAACCCACTACCAGTTCCTCAACTTGTTAGAAATAAAACCCAACATCTTTACATGGTCTAAAAGGCCCATAGGTTTGGCCATAAGTTATCTCCCACAACTCATTTACTCCTACCACATTTTGGTTATGTAGACATAGTCTTCTAATTGAGACTGAACACAGCTTCTGGAGAGGGTCATATTGCTTTGTATAATACAGTTGGAGAAGTTGTTTTGGAGTTACAAGGAGACTCCATTGTATATTTCCTAAAAAAGAGCAGTATCTCCCAGAGACACAAAGGTGAGGGTGGTTAGTCATGAACACAAAAGTTCAGAGTTTAGGAAGATATAAGGTGCAAGTGTGTGAAGGAATAGATATGTTTAATATTTAATTTTAAATTGTATCACTCAAGTGTTTGCCTATAGATTTAAAAAAATCTTCACAAACGTCTGGCATTTTGTTTTATATATATATATATGTATTATATATATATATATATATGTATTATATATATATATATATAATACAAGGTTGTGTGTGTGTATATATATGTGTGTGTGTGTATATATATATACATATATATATATATATATATGGTTTATAGGAATACAAGGGCAAAAGGATATGTTGCAATATCTGGGTCTGTAAGTTCAGAAAAGAGATGCTCTGTCTCCATCAGTGAGCTATTCTCTATCAGTGAAAAAACATAGCAGAGAGCTCAGACCTAAGTAACTAGAAAAATGCAATTTCCACCTCTCCCCCAACACTCCAGAGATACTGGGAAGATCACTCAGTTCTCACTATCCACAAATGGCTTTGTATCCATTTCTCTTCAAGGTATTGACCTAGTATCATTACCATCATCATCATCATCATCACATAATGGTACTCATAATGGAAGTCATGGTGACTTCTGGTGTCCAGAGTTTGTAACTGTAACTTTCTGTTTTGTTAATACTACATCCAAAAAGATTCCAGAAGTTAACTTTAAAAGTGAGTTTATGATAAAGACAATACAGTGATGCTAAATGTTAGCAAAAACAAAAAACAAAAAAAAAACCAGTTTGATTGCTGATGATTCCCTTATAAGTGATATATTACCTTTATGTAAAAATGAATATATTTTTTCACTTTCAAGTATTTCCCTGTCAAATGATTCTAAGATTTTAAACTATGATATGTTTAAATATAAATATATAAAATATATAAAAACAAAAAAATGAGTTTATGTCTGTAAATGTTACTCTGAAGCATTTATAAACAGCATTTCCAAAGAATTTCCTAAGGAACATATATTATAGCTATAACTACTCCCTTTTTCTAAGGAGAGACAGTGGGAAGAGGGGTAAAGTGATTAGTCCAAGGTGACACAGCTACAACCATGGGATGTCAACCCAAACATCATCATTCTATCAACAATACCTTGCCCTCAAAATTTCTAGGAAATGATCATCATCACCAATTAAGGCTAAAGCAGGAACTTCTTGATTCTCTGCTCTTTTTTTTTTTTAAGATTTTATTTTTATTTATTTGACAGAGAGAGACACAGCGAGAGAGGGAACACAAGCAGGGGGAGTGGGAGAGGGAGAAGCAGGCTTCCCGCTGAGCAGGGAGCCCGATGCGGGGCTCGATCCCAGGACCCTGGGATCATGACCTGAGCCGAAGGCAGACGCTTAACAACTGAGCCACCCAGGTGCCCCAATTCTCTGCTCTTATTTGAGCTTTGGATTGGACAAATGTCTTTGCATTGAGAGGTACACTTCCCCTGACAGGCATTCCTGTTCATCGCCTCCTTTTTTTCCTGGCCAAACACTTCTAAAATTATATTTTAGTTGCCTGCCTCGGCAAAAATGTGGTAACTTCCGAAGCTCTGCATTGTTTCATCTGAATAGCACATTATTTACAATGTCTATTATGCAGTCATAAATGAATACTCTTCTGCGTGCCTTGGACACCATTGCATTTTCTGAGGATTCCTGAAGGTAGTAATCATCTCCTAAAATGAAACTAGAGGTCAAATCATTAGACCCTGAGTTTACTTGGAGAGTCATAAGAAGAGATATATTATTACCTCTGAATTACTTTATCTATCAATCAAGTTTTTTAAGTGGGAAGTTGCAATTAGCCATAAAGTGCATTATTAATTCAAATGTGTCACACAAAAGCAAAAAGTGCCCTCTGAACCAGAATGCATGTGAGGAATCCCATATGAAACAGATTGCACTTAAAACTGCATTATTTTAATAGAGCCAATGAACGTTTCCATGGAAATATGAAAGATAATTGTTTTTATTTTACATAGACAAGAAGGCCCTGAATGAAAAGGTCCCACAAGAATGCAGCAGAGACTCTTCACCCAGCCCTCTTCACCTCACACCACCACATCCAAGCATCAGGATTATTTGCTGCCTTCAAAAGGCATGTGTATTTGAGGAACCATTTCTGCCCACTGAGCTTCTGGCCCTCTCTTCAGCACATCCCACAGGATAAGAAGAAGAATCTTGGTTTCAATTCATCTTATTATCTAACTATTGTAGGGAGACCTCGGCTTAAAATAATAAGTGCCAAAGGGTTTTAAACCATTGTGATTCTCAATGTTTTTCAAAGAAATAAAGTTGCACTTAATAGGCCTACGGAGAATAAAATAAAGGAATAAACAAAGTGTGTTTTCACACACACACACGCACACCATAGTATATAGGTTCATAATTTTACACTATTTATTCTGAAGCTAAGACACACAAAAGTAACCAGAGAATGTGTCATTATAATTCAGCCAAGCTACTAGTTACTACTCAGTGTTAATTATGCATAAAAACCAAAGGGTGTTATTTATGTCTGCTCTGGGAGAGATGTATTTATTCTGTACAGTCAGGTTCTCCCTATGGGCAGCTGTTTCATCAGTGTTCATTGAATTTAAAAGGCACTCTCCAGATTTATTTCAGGTGGGAGCCTCTGAACCCAAGGGCCACCTTGATTGAACTGGTCTCAACGGTCGCTTGTCTCATCCCCTGAGAAGCTGCTGGCTTTGAGCTTGATTAGGCTCTGATTGATGTGTGCACCTTAAATCAGCTCCCAGCAAGTCCATGAAGAATGAAATGCCACAAAGCTGCATGAGCTCAGATAAATACATATAGTAGAATCAGCTCTGATGGAGACTCATCTCAGAGGCAAGGTACATACAGATATGGACTAGTGGGTCAGACTGTTCTCTCGGTTGGTTTCTAAATATGCAGTTGGAACAACATTACCACAAAGTTAGAGACTGGTTCAGGGGTTAGAAGCACTTGGTATAGCTGACCCTGAATATCAGAGACAGCAATGCCTGCCCACCTACCACTCCCAATATGGCTGTAACTCTCATGCTCTTCCTTTCCTAGAGAGAGTTAAATCTTACCGAAAGTTCCTAATTGATTGAGTAGTGACTTTGTGCCAATCATTGAGCTGTGTTATTTATAAAACACCACTGAATTCTCACAATGACATGAAAAACAAACAGGGATTATCACTATCATTGTCACAATGAGGAAAATAAAATGAAATAATTTGTCCAAGTTCACATAACTAGCAAGTGATATAGCAAGCAATTCAGTGCAGGTGGGTCTGCTCCAAAGTTTGTGCTCTTACCTGCTGCTTTATATATCTCTTCCCTGTTTATCCTTTGTGTTACTGTTTTGCTCTTTCTTCTTTGGTTTTCATATTCTGATATGGTTTCTTGTCATTTTTTTTTCCTTTCCCTTTGACCTATTGTTGATTTTCTCCACCCCCTTCTCCCATTAAATATTCTCCTTGAACCAGAGGTCTCAAAAAATAGCTAGGTTAGGTGCTTATTATAGTGATAATATGTTTGAACAAAAGATAAAATCCCTTTTCACCAGTGAGTGGTTTGGCTGCTAAATTATATGTTTTCCCTTTCAAATACAAAATGCCCACACCTCGTGTTTCAGAACATCAAAATCAAACAATGCATGAGAGAAAAGTCACATTGGCCTACTGATGTTGGGGCACTTTTTTCACCAGTTGTGCAAGATACAAAGAAAGATAGCCCTAAGAATATTTTAAATATAATAATTATTTAGCAGTCTACGAAGAAAATCTTAAAGATTTGACAAAATCTGACAAAGAAATTCTAGCTAACCCACAAAGTGCTATTTACCTGATTGTATTAGTCACTTCACTGTTCAACCTATAATTGCAAGCAGATTAGAAAGAAAAATATTTTATAGAACATTGTCAAATGCAATTTACATATCCACTAGCAGGTAAGTGGGGAATTATTTATCAAGGGAATTGTGATGAGCATCTTTCTTATAAAAAACTAAGCTTATAGATGAAATGTGATTAAAAATGTAGCATAGATCACAAAACTTTCACTGACTTTCTTAACTTACCCACACTCCTCAGACTGCCCAGAGCTGCGTTTCCCATCCACACACATCTAGAGAATCCTACTGCATCCTCAGAGTCAATAAAATGATGCAGCTGTGAAATAAGAAGCACTCTTTATCATATTTCAAATTTATTCCAGGACCGCCATGATGGCAAAATGGGACTTTTGTCTGGGGGTGGTGGTGGTAGTCAATATATAACTTCTTAATAAGGAATGATTACAATATCAGGTTCCAAAGCATTGGACAATATGGACATTGGAGACCCCCCCCAGGGTACCAGAATTTAGACAGGCCATATTAAAGCAGAGATAATAGCCATATTTTTCTTATTTGCCTATTGAGACAAGATGGCAAGAGAGATTATAGATGATCCAACTTTGGAACAGTATGATGTCTGCCAGGGGAAAAATGTAAGAGAATAAAATATGTACTTTCATTCAATCTGTAGAGTATATCTAAATTTGCATGACTCCATTTTCTCATGTGCTTTTGATGTTTGCAAAATTGTAAACTACTGAATTATGTGCCCACATTTTCTTTGTGCAAACCTCTCAAGTATGCAATGCAGTAACTCACATATTAATTGATATGTGTTGAATAACATTTTCCAAAGGAAAACATAGGGCTTGATGTGAGCTCATGCCTATAGGGATTCCGTGGGTTGCCAGGGAAAGAACATTATCAAGGGATCTTACCAAGAAAAGAAACAGTGGAACCAGTAACAGCAAAGAGAGAATTAACCCCTTCTAAGTGTGAACTAAAAACACACACCATCTGGTGTAGGGATTAAGAAAGGGAACTTTGGAGTCAAAGTGGTCTGGTTTCAAACCTGGCTCTTCTTATTACTAGCTATGTGATCTCAGGCAAATTACTTAATCTCTCTGAGCCTGTGTCCTTGACTGTATTTTAAAGACACAAATAGTTGCTGCCTCTTAAAGTTGTTGGGAGGATTAAAAATCCTCTCTTAGTGTTAAACATATTGCCTGGCAAATATACACGCTTAATATCACTGTTTTATTTCTGCTATTGATACTTCTAGCCTCCTTCTACCTAAATGTTCCACAATCCAAAATCGTCTTTTGCTAATTTACTTCTAGCTTAAAATATCAAAACAAACTAATCCTTTCCTTTAATCCTTATTTAAGTAATTGAAATCTAATTTTTTTAAAGCTTATTTAGAGTTCCACGTCAAAATGCTTAGCATACTGTGAATAGTAGTTGGATGACAAAGTCCTGACATTAGCAAAGATCAACTCATGCATTTTATTTTCATGTATACCACCCAGACTTTAGCTTGCAAGTCTAGCAGTGACACTTTTCTTTTAATTTTCAACATAGTGAAGCTCAAGAGTTGGGTATTTCCATATACACAAAGGTAAATCAAGGTATCTATCCAATGCTCAAGAATGAGAATTACAAATACATTCTTAATTTTCAACTCCTCTTGAGCACTGATAAATATTTGGACCAGGAAAAAAGTAAATGTCACATCATCTTCATCCTGGGGTCTCCTACTCAGCTGCTCAAGCCAATCACCTTGGGACTTCTGAAAAAAATATAGATTCCATAACTAGTCTTTGCCTTTTTTTAAACAAGCATATCACCCCTGAAGTAGAAGTAGGAGAAGTATCTGGAAAGCGTTCTGCCCCTAATGAACGTAATGGTGGTGGTGGGTTCAACAGTAAGAGTTAATGTTGACAGAGTGCTTGCTGTATGCCATGCGTTCTTCTAAAAACTTTATATGCACTTGCTCAGATAATCTTCACCACAGTGCATGAGGTCAGCTTTTCACAACCAGAAAGGTAAGTCTTGTCAATCAATACAGTAGGAAGTGACCCAGTAGTTCCAAGTCTTTGGTATAAAATATAGACTATGGGACATCCTAACATGTATTGTATTCATAGACAAAACAGTACTGTTATATTTTGTCTTTTTTTAAGATGATGTTATTTTTCACCACATCTCTAAAATTAGTAAGCATCTTCCCATCAACGGTGTCATAAAATTATAATCGGCATTTTCTTTTCCCAGAGGTACAAAAAGTAACAGTGCATCTTAGATTGATGGTGTCTTACTTTATATCAAATATAGTATTAACTTAGTAACATTTTGAAATTTTAAATAAATAACATGTTCTACAAGCATTTAAGAAGCAGCAATATATTTATGTGCAGGATATTATTTAGTCTGTCTATACATGATATTTGGTGGTGTATGAGTCACAAGACTTTCACCGTAACTCTGAGCACACAGAGTTCACAAAATAATTGAGAACAATTTATTTAGTAGGAATTTCACCAGATTTTAAGGAGTAGGATTCTACGCCCAAGTTTGCCAATGGTATTGTTGCCCTGAAAGTCACTCCACCCATCTTTGTGTTCATTTTGTTTAGAGGTTATTTAAACATCATTTCTTAAATCTATGATTCCATATTCTTTTGTTCTTAAAATTTGCTTGAAGTAGAATTTATGAGTCTAGGGATAGAGTAAGATGAAGTCACCTTCCAGAAAACCCAAAGTCATCACAGCCAGTATTGTCTTATCCTAAATTATTAAAGAGAATGTGGCCTGAGTGATTTCATTTTAAAACAAACAGAACCAAAAACAACAACAAAAACTTTCAATAGATTCACAAGACCACTGAAATATTGGAACCTGAATACAGAAAAAGTATTTCAAAGTTAATGTGTCTTTCTAAAATATGTATTTAAACACAGAGTTGGAAATAAATGTATCATAATCCTCTTAACCATAAATGAATGCAAAGTTGTAAATAATTTGTAATTTCTAATAGCCATTGTGAATGAATTACCTGAAAGAAACTGTCAGCCTTGGGGAAGTGTTTTATAGAAACCAGTTAAAGAGTAATGCTGAATCATCATTTTCTCAATGGCTTTTGAAAGGAATAATTCCTTTATAGAACCACTGAGAACTGGAGGGTGCTAATCACATATTTATATATATGAACACATAGAAACACACACACTTTATTTTTAATTCAAGAGCAAACCATCTCAAAGTCCAAATCTTAAAGACACACACACACACATACACATACACACACATAAAACAGTAGCAACTCTGAAGTTCAGAGAAGCAAGAGGACCTGAAATATATATATAAACATATATATATTTATAATTTTTTTCGGAGGAGACCCAAGTGAAATTTCAAGATCCTAAAATGTCAGAAATTTGAGTTGCCTGTAAAAAAAACTCAGAAATCACAGACCTGTACCTCTGAAACAAATAATACATTATATGTTTAAAAAAAAAGAAGAAAAAGAAGAAGATAGTAGGAAGGGAAAAATAAAGGGGGAGAAATCGGAGGGGGAAATGAACCATGAGAGACTACGGACTCTGAGAAACAAACTGAGGGTTCTAGAGGGGAGGGGGGTGGGGGGATGGGTTAGCCTGGTGATGGGTATTAAATAGGGCACGTACTGAATGGAGCACTGGGTGTTATACGCAAACAATGAATCATGGAACACTACATCAAAAAAGAAAAGAAAAGAATAATAAAAAAAACCACCCTCAGAAATGTGAGTAGTAGCTGTCAATTACTAGAGGTGTGACTATCCAGTTAAGAAAAAGGAAGCTATAAAGCAGAAGGGTTGCATATTATTTAAGAGCCTTAAATTCAGAGATTTAGATCCAAATTCTGGCTCTACCTTCTACTAGATGCGTGTTTCTGGGAAAGTTACTTAACCTCTCTAAGCTATCTATGAAATGTGGGTAATAATATGACACACAGTGCTTTTAGGAGAATCAAATCAGACAGTGCCTTGCGATGTGCTCACCAGTATTCCTAATGCAGAAGAGCCATTATTACTCACAGCCATTCCTATTATGCTTCAGGTATTGGAGTTAGCTGAGGCTCTAAATGTTGGGAAATGTTTCCAGGAGAGCAAGGATCACCTCCCTACGGAACTCAATGATGATTAACAAAACGTGGGCTTAAGAGACGGTAATTCTAGGCCCTACCCCTTGACTTTTGGACAGACTGGTAACAGACATGGAGGTGTGCAGACAAGCCCTTGGAGAAGAATATTTAGACAACTGGCAACCTCAGTGCAAAGCCGAGTTCCTGTCTCATTATTGTCAACCTCGGAGGAAAGGGTTCCTTTCTTTCAGAAGAGAGATTTTAAGACACACCAAACAAAATGTAAACACACCATTCTTTTTTTTCTCTACTTTCTAAATTAAAAAAGTTTCTCTGCTTTTTAAACTAAAAGACTCATTCTCTTCCAAATCAACAGTTTCTGAATCTTTGTATATCAAATCCCAAATTCCCCATTAAAAGAGTAAAACAATATTTTGATTTTACTGTTCAATATATAAAAATGAACCATACACACACACTAAGGCCTTATGCCTGATTTTCAATTTTTTTTTTTTTTTTTAAGTAGGCTCTACACCCAGGGTGGAGCCCAAAGTAGGGCTTGAACTCAGGATCCTGAGATCAAGACTTGAGCTGAGATCACCAAGAGCCAGACATTTAACTCAGCCACCCAAGTACCCCTGATTTCCTGTATTTTCAAGAACAATAGATCCGGGCGCCTGGGTGGCTCAGTCGTTAAGCATCTGCCTTCAGCTCAGGTCATGATCCCAGGGTCCTGGGATTGAGCCCCGCATCGGGCTCCCTGCTCCGCGGGAAGCCTGCTTCTCCCTTACCCACTCCCCTTGCTTGTGTTCCCTCTCTCACTGTGTCTCTCTCTGTCAAATAAATAAATAATATCTTTAAAAATAAATACATAAATAAATAATAAAGAACAATAGATCCATAATAAAAATAAGTTTGCATTCTTTAAGTAAAATATCAAAATTATTTCATTTGGCTGAAATTATATTAGTAGTGTGCTAATAAAATATCATTGTGTTCATTAACATTCTGTTGGACACTAATGTGTTATTTGGTAAAAGAACAGTAAAATTAAGCTATTCCTACCTAATAAAAGCAGTTCTTCTAAAAAACAAATACTTGCAAGCCATGGGACTTATTAGTGAGAAAATGTTGTTGACTATTGCTATATGAGTTTTCAGAACTTTAATTTTTAAAAATTTCAGGCCACAGTTCATATAGTATGCTACCTCAATTTAAATTATAAAAAAGTCAGCTTTATTTTAATTGGCTTATTAGTGATCTAAAATATTTAGTTTAACTAGTGATAAGAACAGTTACATATCCTGAAAGGAGTTTATTTTTTTTTCCTTTGTGCTTTCTTAATGACCTGTTGACTTTATCTGTGGTTCAGAATCTATTATTAAGACAAAAAGAATACACTTCAAAGCAGTTCAAAGCTACTGTTGCAAATTCCATTCCCTCCATGAAAGAGCAACTTCATAAGGTGTTATTAAAACTTAAAAAAAAAAAAAAAAGGATTATTCTTAGATGCTCATCATTGGTGATGTGTGGAAAAGGCCAAACAAGATTAGTGAGTCTCCAGGGGAATAGAGATCAGTCTTTTTTGATCAATACTATGGAATTCACCAATACTGTTTGATCAGGAAAAAAAAAAATGTAACATTCTGTTTTTAAGGCAGGGATATCTAAATTCCTAGTACAATTCTCCTCCTTTATCTAGGAGTCATTCCTGGATCCAGAGGATGCATCTCTGAACTGTAGTCCATGAAGAGGGAATAAATGGCATCAATATCAAACTATTTTTTCCAGCAGAAAACTGGATATTACTCTCCCCTAGTTCCCTCCTCTCACTTCCGATATTTAATTGATCATCACTGTTTCTTGAATCTTCCTCTCAAATGTCAGTCACATTTTTGCATTTCTTTCCCTTCCTACCACCACTGCAAAGGCTGACGCTGTGGCCGTTCCCATTTCACTCATGTAATATCCACCTAACTGGTCTCTGACCATCGAGACATGCTCATGCTTCGAACCATGTTCTACCCAGCACTCAGAATGATTTTTTTTTAATGCAAATGTGATTCAGCTAGTGCCCCTCTCCCACCCCCCAACCCTAGCATGTTCAATGGCACCCATCAACATGCTCAATGTTTGTACCTCATCTTAATACCTTGTGTGTCCGTCTACTTCACCTTTATCAGGATGTCAATTAATTTAGTCAATGTTTACTGATCACTTTACTAAATGTCTCCCTAGTGCTTTAACTGTCACACCAGATCATCTGATTTCAAATGCTGTCTGAACTGTAGTTTGTTTTTGTTTTTTTTTAAATCCGAGGAGCTGCTTAACTCCTCTAAAACTCAGTTTTCTCATTACAGAACAAGGAGAGTAATTCCTAATACATAAGTGATTACTGACATTAAATATCATAGTGTTAGAAAAATTCTCAAGTGCCTGACACATGGAGAACTGTCAATAAATATTAGCTATCTATTATGAGGCTATAAGTTGCTTGGGGGGCACTTGATCTTTTGCTCGCATCAATGAACAGATAAGTGAAATGACTTATTTATAAGACAGCTCTACCAAGTTGCCCGAAGGGTTCAGTTGCCAAGAACAGAATTCACACTAGCCAGTTTAAGCAGAAATAATTACAGGGTGATAAATGGCTTATGGGATCATTGGAAAGGTGCAAAAAAGAGGCCCGCTTATGCTTTAAGAAATTATTCCTAAAACTAGAACACGGCATCTCAACTTCAAGAAGCTTCTGAATCCCTAATCATCAAGATGCTGCTTGTGAAATTGGGAAGTTCCTAGTACAGCTGCTGGCTCCCGAACCACACCATCACCGCTATCATTGGATGCCGCTGATGTTGAGAAGATCCCACAGTCCTCCAACAGCCACAGCCGGGGAAGCTGCTGTAATTCAGCAAACTGCAGCTGCAAATGTGGACCTGCTGCCTCCTGCATCCACAACATGAATCCTCTATGCCTACAGAGCCACTGATCGCTCGGTGGGACTGAGGTCTCCCTCCTGCCTTATAAACCTCATAGCCAAAATCTCAATCACATCCAGGAATATGAAGAGAGCTGTATAAAATCAGATATTCCGGATGAGAGTTGGGGATTTTTTATTAGAGAAGTGGGTAAGTGCATTAGAATGGTAAAGGGATCAATTGGTGAATCCAGATAGATGGACAAAGGGCTGGGTGTGTAACTAAATGCTGGGTGGTCTCCAATAATAATTCTTTCTTTCTATAGTAATGAAACCCCAATTTTTTTTCTAAAGCGGGATAGATGGCTTCCTGAAACACACACACACACACACACACACACATACACACACACACCTCGGCCTATCTTTTCAGCTAAGATCATGATGTGATGTGTATGGTCATGAATCTAAGATCACAATGTGATGTGAGAAAAATGAAGGTGCAGTTTTCAGGCAATATTCTTAAATTGAAGGGATTTATACGTCTTTCCTGCTGGCAGGAATCTGTGTGAAGTGATAAGCCATCTCCAACCATGTGTGGATGGCAATATCCTAGGAAAAGATGGAACAAGTTAGGGAGAACCTGGGTTTCTAACATCATGGACCCAACCCAGCCTGGCCTAAACCACTATGTGAGATCAAAAACAGACTTCTATTTTAAGTCATTGTTACTTGGAATTTCTAGTGCAACAGCTCAAACTTGACCCTCACTAGTGCTATAGTAGAAATACTTCAAAATACTAAGGATATTTCAGACATCCATATGGTCCACCTATACCAAAATCCTTGCCTCTTTCTTTAACATTCTGGTTTGCTAACAGATTTGTCTCTAAACTGACTAAATTTCCGACTTCTGATTGAAAGTGTCTCAGAGCTTGTGAAACAACTTATTTTGAGACTACGTATGTTCCCTCACATACCAGTTGTGAATTCCTAGCATTGATTTTCCACACTATTGAACTCCACCTCTCTTTTATCTTGCTTAGTAATTGGACAGCATTTGAAGTAATTATTGGTCCTTCCATTTGCCATCTCCTCCAATGTTAAGTGATAATGCTTCTCAATTACCGGTGTTCCCTTGTGTTAGTAAGGAGTTCAATAAGAGTAACTGAAGGAGGTGACAGAACAAGCCATAAATAATCTTATGTGATAGGTAAATTTGTCTAATTCTAATAGCAAACCCATTGGGACTTCAATAATTATGCCTTTATAACATAAAACACAGACTTTATAAGTCATAAAGATGGTAATCTGGCTTCTACATTCTGCCTTTGCCTTATTTCTCAATTGGCCCTGAAACAGGTTAGAGGGAGAAGAGATAATTATTTAATCATTCAAAGGCACTTATAACCTTCTCCTTTCTTGTATCTCCATTTATCTTCTCTATCTCATAACTTATGTTCAGTGGCTTTTCTATCACACACCCCACTCCACTTCACCCCACCCCACTCCACTCCTATCCTCCTTTTTAATGCCCTGGCATTGCATGCCAAATTTATTGCCTAGAGCTTCTGGATGTGTGCGTGGGGTGGGGGGGGGGTAGTGTGGCATGTTTGGAAAGTGTGGTGATCCCTGAACCAAGGTGTTTTGGGGATCCCTAAGTCCATCCTTAGGTCTGATGATTTGCTAGGAGGACTTATGGGACTCAGCATATAGTCATACTCATGGTTATACTTTATTACAGGGAAAGGGTACAAAGCAAAATCAGCAAAGGGAAAAGACACATGGGACCAAGTCCAAGGGGAATGGGGGACAACTTCCAAGCATCCTCTTCTAGTGGATCTGCACAATATATGTGCTTCAATCCTCTAGCAATAAATTCTGACAATGCTTGTGAAATGCTGTCTAACAGGGAAGCTCATCACAGCCTCAGTGCCCAGGGTTTTTATTGGGGGCTGATCACTTAGGCACCCTCTCTCTGCCTGGCATATACTAAAATTCCCGACTCTCAGAAAGAAAGCAGGTGTTTGGCATAAACCACATTATTTGTACAAACAGTTTAGGCACAGTGACACACACTTCACAATTCTGAGAATGGTGGAAATTCTCCTGAAATCTAAGTTTAGGTGCCAGGGAAGGGTTAACTTCGCAAGTAAGACTTTCTGAGGATAGTAGTTCTCAATTCTATTAACTCTTCTCTGCACACAGGAGTTCTGTGGTCTAGAGAGACACTTCTATTTTTTTTTAGAGAGATACCTTTAAAAGCCCTTGATCATAATTATTTAATGACCACTTAATGTCCCAGGACTGTGTTAGGCGTACCTAGCAAAACCAAGAAATTGAGAGACATCATTCCATTATCTAAAAGGAAAAAGTTGATCACATGAGAAGCAGAAGACCATCTAAAGAAACAATTATTTATATACTGAATTTACCTTCATTGCCCCCATAATCTGATTATAATTACATTTACTTCATCAATTATTGAAAATCTCCATGAATTTAAATCACCATGCCTTTATACATCTTATTATGTTCCTGAATACTTATAGTGCACTATGTTTAATTTTTTCTTTATACAGCTTCCATGATGAATTAATGAGTTCTCTGAAAAAAATGAATTTTCATTTGCAGCCCATTCCCATAAACTAACTAGTTGCATGATTTGGAATAAGAATAATAACTACTTATTCATTATTATATGTGCCTTAGAAATATTATTTATTTTCATCTCTACAGGAACCCTATGTGATATATATTCTATTTTTTGTCAATAAAAAATAAATAGAGAACCAGAGAAGTAATTTGACTAAGCTCACCCAGCAAGTAAATATCAAAGCAATGAGTTGAGTCAGGTCTGAGTCTAAAGCAAATTGTTAAATAATTCTGATTTTTCTTCATCTAAAAACAGAGAAATAATGCCTATTTCTTGTGGGGTTTTTTGGTAAAAATTAAAGGAGAGCGTATGTAAAATGCTTAATATGGTGTTTTGACTTTTATTACGCCGTCAATAAAGAATGGTAATTACCATTGGCCTCCTCCACAGTCACAGGCAACACCTATTACTGAAACGAATTTCCTCATAAGTAATCGCCAGGTGACCTCTTCAGGAGGGTGAAGAGTTTATAGGAGGTTGAGGCATTAAGATCGTCTTCAGATTTAAAATTTGGCTCAACTGGGTAATGTATGGAATTGTTAAATCACTATATTGTACACCTGAAAGTAATATAACACTGTGTGTTAACTATACTGGAATTAAAAAAAAAAGAAAGAAAAGAAAATTTGGCTCAAGAACCACGCTCCATAACCAAGTTGATAATTTGAGGAGGAAAAGAAAAAAAAAAAAGTTAAACAGTAACTTTGAAGAGGGCACGGGTAATTTATTCCTTATTTCCCCCGAAGTCTAAAAAACAGTAATAATTTAAATAGGCCAGAGGAAAATGAGATATAAGAAAAAACAACTGTAACTACTGCTCAGTCCTGAAAGACACTATCTGGCAAATGGAGACCATCTCAATACCACTGAGCATTTGTTTGAGGGTTTGATTAGCACAAGAGTCTAGGTAAGAAACCAACTTCTTTTTATCTCTTTTGGTTTTTAAATAATGAAAACACAGGAAACTCTTTTAAAGATTCATGTTATTCCCGAGCTAATTGTTACAATCTGGCTACCTACAAAAAACAATCTCACACACACATACATCTTTGAAAGTAGTTATACGACCCCCTCTTGTACAAGAATCTATATGCTGAACATGAAATCCCACATTTCTGTTAGGATTTAATACCATTGCTGAAAATAGCCTTGGAATCCGTAGAGATAAGGAATAAACTACAGCCTAGATCCAGTTAGTATAGATTTTACATGGTTTCTTGTTCACGTGCTATACACAAGAATTGAAATATATGGGTTTGTAGGTTTATATTCTAATAAATGGCATTTTGGTAATTATGGAGCTAAAAACAAGTAATTCCTCCAAATGGCCACTTGATCAGTAGCCAAAAGTAAACAATCAAGAAAAATCAAGCAAGCAAGATGGCTCTTAAAAGTGCCAATTATTGTCATGGCAGCAATGAAGCTTCCACAAAATCCATCATTACTCCAGTTAATGACTGGTGAGTAGGAGTACAGATGACTTTTGACGTGGTCCAGAAAACTCAAGACATTAACTGAGGAACTGACCATTAATCCCAGGTAATGCAAAGGCCAGTTTTCAGAGGATCGTTGCTCAAGTAATCTTCTATTCAAACATAAGTGCAGTTCAGATTGTGAAATCTATAATGATTTAAAAATATTGGTGTATTTTTACAAAGAAGCCTGGCGTGGAGTCAGTAGATTCAATGTTCCTTTTCGTAATACAGCATCTAATATCCCTAAGTGTACACCTGACACATAACAAGTTTGAGTCATAGATTTTTAGCTATTTCTTGTAAACTACAATGCCTTATCCATCCACCAACAGATGTTCTGTCAAAGTCACCGAGGATATTGAAAGAAATTATATATTTCTAATTTTTAGAAATATGAAGAATTATGCAATAAACTATGCATTTATAAGTGATCCCTAGAAATATAAGTACTATGCTAGAAGATACAAATATTTGCAATTAGTAAGATGATTGGACACAACATTTAATAATAAGAATGGATTATTCTATTCCCACCAAAAGTTTTCATGGACAGGCTAAATGTCCAACAATAGGAGCTTTTCTGCTTCCTTTATTTAAGAGACTAGTATTTAACTATTAAAAATGATACTGTGGGGTGCGTGGGTGGCTCAGTCAGTTAAGCGTCTGCCTTCAGCTCAGGTCATGATCCCAGGGTCCTGGGATGGAGCCCCGCATCGGGCTCCCTGCTTCTCCCTCTCCCTCTGTCTACCACTCTGCCTACTCATGCTCTCTCTGTCAAATAAATAAATAAAATCTTTTTAAAAAATGATACTGCAATTGTAGGCTAACTGGTTTGGGAAGATATCTGCAGTTTATTGTTAAGTCAGAATCCAGTGTAAGAAGAATATGCATAATACGGGTTATATAGTGAGACATATAAATACAAAAAGTATGCATGATATGAAAGAGGGAGAGGGAATGAGGGGAAGATAGGGAAGAGTGGGGAAGGAGGAGGGAGAGAAACAGGGAGGGAGGGAGAGAGGAATTGCATCTGGAGGAATTATACACCAAGGTGTGTACATCTTGCAGTGTTCATGTCTGGGGTAGGGAATTATGTGTTCTATTGTATTGCTTTTTTATTATTGCTTACCTCTTTCTAATTTCTTTATAATGAACATGCACTGCTTTCTTAAATTATAAACACACAAACATATTTTTAGCCTCAAAAAATCTATACCCTTGGCACTTGTCAACTATAACTGAGGAATGTCACATCTCTGACAGCACCGTACAAGTTTAACCAACTAAACTTCTCTACCACTGACCACGGCAGTCACTCTGCCCTGGATACCTGCCATTTAGTGGTAAACATGTTAATCACTAATATTGTAGCACAAGAAAGAATAAACCATGGGTGACCAGCTATTCGTGAAAATTGAGATGGCACACTGGTCAATCTTCCAGATCAGGAGAACTAATAGTATTAGTATATGGGTAGTAGGTGTGGTTTAGTCCTATCGATGTTCCATTACCCCTAAATGGAAGACACGGCCGCCTAAGGATGCCCCTCTGGCATTAATAAGGAGAATCACCCGTGTCATGGGTTAACTACCAACACCAAACCGAGCCAGGGTTAAAGGATTTTCCTAATGACACCAAGCAAGAGAAGGGCAGATAGAATTTGAATCTAGGAATTTCTAATACTAAAACTTATTCTTCCCATTCTTTTGGAATGAAAAGTGGAATGCCTTAGAGACATCCCCACAAGCTATATCTCCTTTACAGACAATACAGAACAGGTCTTACACCATTCCCAATAAATGACAAGGTGTGTTGGCTACTCTGAGAGAAACTTAGGAAAAAATCTAAATGCCCTACAATAAGAATGTAATAAACAGAAACATTCATATAATGAGATCTCATGTAGCCATTACAATGGCTAGTCTTTATTACTAGTAGTTAACTCTCTTTTTAAACACTAACCTGGCTCCAGGCATGTCCTAAGCACTTTCCAGGGATTATCTCTTTTAAGTCCCATAAATGTCCTGTGTTAGATTCACCCATTAGCCTTATTCTACAGATGAACTTAGTAATGTACACAAGTTGGAAAAGAGCCAGAGTTTGAATCAAGGAGTAATAAATAAGTGGGATAAAATGTTGCCTATCAAGTATTATCACAACCGCATTAAATGCATAGAATAAAGACTAGGGCAAATTATGCAAGTATAATTAAAATAAAAGCCTCTGCATGGTGGGATCTTAAATACTGTCTCCATGTTCAATTCTTTCAATTATTTTCTCTTTTTCTACAAAGAAAATGTGCTTACTCTTAGGTTAAATCTTAAAAATATTTGCAATATCAGAAATGTGCGGATATTGCCATTTTTGTATGGTTCAACCTAACTTTGATGAAGATCTTCTTTTCAAAAGCACATATTTGTATGATATGTGTATATGTATATACACACATATGTGTGTGAATATATATTTTCACACACACATTTAACACAGATATACACATGTCTATTTATAGACACATTTATCATATGCACACACTAAATGATATGTATTATGTGTATATTTCTGAGCTCACTCAAAGACTGTTCTGTTACTCTAATGGCATGAGGTATTCAAGAATAAAGCACCCTATGAGAGAGTAAGCTTTCCACCCCCAGTTACTATTATTTATTCTCTATTAATTCTCCACAATGCCCGGTCAATGCTTTGTGCCAGGAATACTCAATCACCACCACACATTGAAAGGGCTGAAAATGGCACTACTCATTGTAGTCAACACTCAACAAATATGTATAGAGTGATTTATCCTCATCTCATCTGGGCTAATTGATGGTGTGGCTTCTTTGAATCAGAGACAGTAATCTTGGCCATTCTCTTAAGCCAGCGAGCTCTGGGATTCATGGGGGTTGGGTGGGTAACAGTTGAAAGCAGAGGAGAACAATGCAGTTGCCTGTAATTCATTCATTTTGACAATGCTGAATTACTCCCCAAGTTTGTAGCCAAGTGCACTGTCTGGGGTTTTTATGCATAGCTCAGACAGTACAATATCTTGCTGTTTAGTCTAACTATAAAATTATTGAACATGCTGACAGCCAGACTGATAATTAGGACAGCAGTGGATCAGAACAGATCGAAATGATGCTTATTGAGATGCCTCATGGCACATGCTTGCAATGACGAAATGCATTTTTTATTAACACGAAAATAACTTCAAAGATGTTCTTTTAATTCTAGAATAGAGAAAGGTAAGTCACAGCATGACTGGATTTCTCTGAAATATTTGATACACATAAGAGTTCCTCATGTATAGAAAGTATTTCATCAGTTTCTAGAATCCAGTATGTGGCTGAATAAACAGTTATTAGTAGTGATATTATGTTCCCATGAAGTATATACACAACCATAGAGGTAATTTTTTGATAAGAGTGATTATCATTTATTCATCTAAGCACCTCTGGAGTATGTAATACCAGTTCTGCAAAACTACTTCATCTCAATCAAACTCTGAAAATCTCTGTGCTTCAATCCTTTGCCCATTCATCTTTCACAGGAAGGAGAGGATAATTAAGAGATTTGTCCAAAACTCATATAGGTAGCCAGGGGTAGACCTAATACCTACACTGATTTTTCCTCGCCAGCAACATGCCTGAATATCACTCTGAAAGCCAATACTTTACGACTGTATTTGGAAAATGAGTCCAACTTGCAGCAGTAACTTGTGAGCCAAACACAATGTCATCACATACATGGTGGGAGTACGGCAACTATTCAATGATTAATTGCCTTAAATTCTTATTGTCTTTGAGGCTGTTCTTTTTTCTTTTCTCTCTTCTCTAAGTACCTGGAGGTAGAATGTGTGTAGTACTTGCTCTTCATTGCTGCTTTTAGGCTATTTCTCTACATCCTCTCCTTAAAAACACCGAGTCCTTTGACTGGCACATCACAGGACTACATTGTCCACAAATGCTTCTCGATTGCATACACCACATTTTCCCCTAGAGAATTCTCTTGATGGAGTCTTGCTGCTTCCATTCTGACACTGTTATGGCAAGTTTACTGCGAGCATCCAGTGAGATATTTTTAAAATGACATTCGATCATGTTCCTCTTATGTTCCAACCATTTAGTGATTTTCTACGACCTTCAGGAAAAAAAGAATTTATTGTTTTGTTTTAAAATCCAGAATACCAGACCTTATTCCCTCTTCCTTCTATTTCAAAGGTACCTATTCTTATTCATTCCAAATAAGCCACTTTCCCCTCACAGGTTACTTTGTATTTTTTGTTAGCCCTACTTGGAATACCTGTCCTAGAACTTTGCCTTATTGACTCCCTCATTTCATTCTTGTTCCTGCTCAAATGTCACCTATGCAGATGTTTCTTCATACTACTTACTGTACTAATCACTACTTCACTTATGTACTTTTTTTCTCTTTATTTTCTGTTTTCTACATTAACATATAGTCTATAAGAGATCAAAGCAGTTATCCCTCGGTTCAAAGGTCCATCTCTCTGACCTAGAATGGAAAATACACATATATTCAGTAAATTTTTATCTATGGAATAAAAAACTTTCTTAAAATAGGTCAAAAACAATCAGAGCTTGTTACAAGTGGCTCCCACTTCTAATTCATTCAGAACCTAAAGGTTACGTCTCATAGCCTTAAAACACAATTTTGACCTTTCTCTGGTATCTTCCAAGTCCATTAAGAAATTTCAGATTTCTTTTTCATACATTTTTGAGCAGGAAAATGGTGGGTACTTAATTCCTATTTCCTATGTTTGCCTGAAGAAGAAAGTATTTCGTAAATGGGAAGGAACAAATCACAGGTCTCCTTCACCAGAACTCTTCTCCATGGAAGCAGAAATGAAGAGATTGGGAACAGGAACATGGCCCCTGTACTCAGTGAACTCAGGTTTCACTCACATGGACGTCCCCTTTTCCTAAAAAGTTCATCTGAGGTTTTCTCTCCTACAGAAGCAGAGTCTATGCCCAGACCTGGAGTAGAAGCAGGAGTTGGGTTAGAAGGTTCAAGAGAAAAATGTGATCACATCTCTGACAGACTAATTAAGTCTTTTTAATTCAAGAGTATAGGGGTTTGTATTAGGAAATCAGATTTTAGTTGCAGGTCAAGACAGAGTCTCCAAATCAGTTATATTAGTGAGAAAGCTGATATTTAAATTTCTACCTGTCTGTCTCCTGTGTCTGAATTCTCAGCTGTTTCAGACCTCAGAATAAGGAGAGGACAATGATTACCTTTTACTCCTAAAACTCAAACACACTGATCTTAACTCTTTCTGTACTAAATTGTCTGTCACTATGAAGACACTCACTCACTCACTTTTTAATGAAAGCCTCCTAAGTATAGCACCCTCCATGAAATATTTGGGACAAAAAGATACGGTATTGACCTCAAGGAATTAATATTCTACTGGTCCCTCAAATCAGCTCTAATTCTAATTGACCATATGATACATCTAGGGGCATGTTACTTTGAATAAACATGCAAAGCACAGGATTTTTTTTTTTTTCAAAAATTAGATGATTAATATTCTTTCCCATCTGTGGTCTTTCACCTTATTACCCCAGGCCTCTTAAGTTAAGGATGATAATGTGATTCAACACCATTAAATCTTGATATTATCCTTTCCTTTCAAAAGAAAAAAAAAAGTACACATGTAACAAATAAGCATGAAGTAATCCAGAAGCAGATACAAAGATCACTTCAGAGCCATCAATCCCATCAGAGAAGCCAGGAGACGAGTCATCAGTCAGACTTTAATCAGCAGCAATGGATGGGATGAAAAACGAGGCACATTCTGGGGGTAATTTTCAAGATTATATGCTTTTTTTCCAAGATCATTTGTGTCATCAGCAGCAACTGAGTCAGTATTCTATTGAGTTTATAATGAATACTTTTTAAGAGAAACCAAAAAAAGGAGACAGGATGGAAGGAAAGGAAGACAGAAAAAAAAAAAAAAAAAAAAAGGTTGAGGAAGGGAAATAGAGAGTCCTGGAGGCAGTGTCTGTCCAATCCTCCCAATTTTACATTCTTAAAAAGTGCTTTGCACATCTCTAATCTAACCCACTCCCGCATTGCTTACTCGTATCTGTGACAATGCATCCTCCACTTCTTTAAACACCCCTCCCTGTGATGAACTACTAGAATGGTCTTGGTTTTCCCAATGCTTCTGAAAGCACAGAAGGCTCTAGGAGTGAAGAGGAGGCCGAATAGGGTGAGCCTTGCTTCGGGGTGTGCACGTACACCAATGTGGGGCTGCTTCTCCGCTTTCTTCCCTTCCCTCCAACCCCAAGTCTCCAATGTGCAGGGACAGGCCATGAAGGGATTTCCTAATTTGTGTACTAAGCCCATCAGGTTTGACATCACCAGACATCCAAACAATAGGCTCTATAGGAGGAACAGAGGTTATTCAATATGGAATCATCTATTAGGACTCAAAGTTCTCTGAAAATTCCCTAAGGAAGTTTTCCTTCAAGCATACCATGTTATTCTTTTCCCAGTGGTTTTTAGGCTTTTTAGACATTTATTGCTACATCACACCTAGTAAGGGGGAAAGCAGCCACAACCCTACTCCTGACCCCTCTATGCTTTCTCTGCCTTCTGCCATTCTGTGAGAAGTTCTGTCCCCGGCTTGGCCACATGGAAACCTGCCCTGTCCTTTAAGTAAAAAGCAATATGCCTTGATGGGTAGGAATTTAGGACTTGCCTTGGTTCTAAGCCACTTATCCTTTCATATCCATCCCATTTTCAGACTTCGAAGATTACATGGGAAGTTAGAATAAGACTATCCTGGAAATTGTATCATGCTCCATCAAATATATTGTTCTTGCTGTTGCCCAGGTGATCTTCACCTGGAGCACATCATTCCTCTACATAAAATCTTTCAATTGCTTTCCTTTGTTCTTGGGTTAGAGTCAAACCCTTTGCATTGGCTTGCAAAGCCTTACCTGGTCTGGATGCTATAGACTCTTACACTCTTCCCCCCAGTCCACCTCCCCTTCCCCATAACACTCACAAATAAAACTGATTGTGAATCTTTGCTTGTCACCTAGTGACCTAAGAAAGTAAATTTAATAAAAGAACTGGTATTGGTGTAAAACCCTTACGGCAATACCTATAAATTAATTAAACAGACCAAATTTCTCTTCCTTGAACAGGTAATTTGGGTATTACTCTATGCTCTCTCCCTTACAGAACGAAGAAACATTCATTACATCATTAAGGTTGAATCTAAATCACTTGGAATATAAAGTGTTTATTCTACTTATTGCACTGTACCTTTTGTGGGTAATACATAAACGGATTCATTCCTATAACCTGTGTTTTTCCAGTCCATTCTAAGTGTTTTTGTGGCTGAATGTCCACAGAGGGGTAACTTTTTTTAAAAGAAAAATTAAATAGCTCACATGGAGTTTTTTTTAAATTAATTAAAAAATAATTAATTTCTGATGGCAGGCACAAACTTATAGAAATACACGCTAACGAACCACAGGACCTTGGACTAAAATATGGCTTTTGCACTCATTGAAAAATCATAATGCAGAGCATGAAAGTAGAGCTGCCTACTTGCAATTTTTGAGAAATGGTTGCTTTGGTTGCTGTAATAGTAAATGATCTCTGAAATAAGCTACTATATTTGGGTTATTCATCTCATTTCTCTCTTCCTCTAACATTTTTAGATTGCATGCAACACTTCTGACCAAAGGGCAGAGGAAATGCACTGGATTTAAACAACCCATGTTCATTTCCAAAGTCTCAAATACAGCAGGTGAGATAATTGTTCTTCCACATAAGTTAAAGCATAGGAAGAAAGAATGCTAACATATCTAAACCCCTATGCTTGATGCATGAAGCTTGAGTAATAAGAAAATTCAAAGTGTGTTAAAACAAAGGTACTGATGACTTGCCAAATATAACTGGAATTCTTCAGAATTCTATTCAATACCTGAATGCTAATGTAAAAGCAAGCCATCCATATCAAAGGTAAGGCATAAAAGAACATATAATATTCTATAACAATGATGTTTATGAAATTTGAAGATAAAGCATTATTTTAAATATGTACAACCCACAACCTTGTCTGGATTACAAATTCCTTGAGAACACGCCCATCCTTTACATTTCTTTTATCCTTTTATTACACTACTTGTCGCATAGCAATTGATTAGAAAAATATCATTCTTCCTACTACAATAGTCTCCCTTTATCCTGGGGGTAGGTTCCAAGACCCCCAGTGGATGCTTGAAACTGCAAATAGCACCAAACCCTATATATACGATGTTTTGATGGTCTGACACATACATATCTATGATAAGGTTTAACTTACAAATTAGGCACAGTAAGAGATTAACAACAACTAATAACAAAATAGCACAATTATACTATATTGTAATAAAAGTTATACGAAAGTGGTCTCTCTTTCTCTCAAAATACCTTATTGTACTGTCCTCACCCTTCTTGTTGTGATGACGTGAGAAGATAAAATGCCTACATCATAAGATGAAGTGACGTGAATGACATAAGCATTGTAATGTAGCATTAGGCTGCTATTGCCTTTCTGACGATATGTCAGAATGAGGATCATTTGCTTCCAGACCACAGTTGACTGCAGGCAACTGAAATTGTAGAAAGCAAAACCTCAGGTAAAGGGGGACTACTGTACTGGTAAAGATAACTTATACCTACAAAGAATCTTGGAGTAAGAAGATATCCTAGAAAACAATTAGCACTAACTTCATCTCTACAGATGCAGAAACTAACTCAGGGTAGCTCCTCACTTCATCAAGGTCAAATACTAGTCTATCATAAATCAGGGACTAGAGTCAGGGTTGCCCATCTCCCAATCCAGTGCTCTTTCTAATGCAGCATATTGAATCTCATCAGCATATATTAAAAAATTTCATTGGGTAGCCATAATGTCATCTTGCATAATGTGAATATTACAGCTTCAACAAACATATTTGGAATCTGTACAATGTGTCAGCTGCTATGGATACAGAAATGAGTAAGACAAACCTCCCTCTCTAAAAAAGCTTACAGTCTGGTAGAGGCGATAAGCATTGCCTAAGGGATAAACCAATGTTTCTTAAAACAGCGTAAAAAAACAGCCAAAACAATCTTTAAAAAGAACATAGTTGGAGGACTTAAAGTTTTCCAGTTTAAAACTTACTACAAAGCTATGGTAATCAAGACAGTGTACTACTTGCACAAGGATAGACATAGACCAATGGCAAAGAATTAAGTGTTCTGAAATAAACCTTTACACTATGGCCAATTGATTTTTGAGAAAGGTGCCAAGGCAATTTAATAGAGGAATAATAGTTTTTACCACAAATGATACTGGTGCAATTGGATACCCACATTCAAACAATGAATTTAGACCCTTATTCAAACTATATAATAAACATTAAGTAAAAATGTATCACAGAGCTAAATGAGTCCTAAAACCCTAAGACGGTTAGAAGTATAGGAGTTAATCTTTGTGTCTTTGGGTTAGGCAAAGATTTCTTAGATCTGACATCAAGAACCAAAAAAAATTAGAAAAATGTGGTAAGTCAAACATCATCAAAATTAGTAATTTTTGTACTTAAAAAGTTAGCAACGTGACAGTGAAAAGACAGGACTGCAAATTGGGAGAAAATGTAGGCAGATCACATATCCAGTAAGAGACTTGTATCCAGAATATACAAAGAAATCTTAAAACTAAGAGGTCAAATTACCCAATTAAAAAATGGACAGCAGATGTGAATAAATATTTCACCAAAGAAGGTATACAAATGACCAGTAAGCACATGAAAATAGTCTCAACATCATTAAATTATTAGAGAATATAAATTAAAACTACAATGAGATACAACTTCATGCCCCCCAAGATGGCTATAATCATAAAGACAGATAGAAAATGTTGTCAAAGTTGTGGAGAAACTGAAATCCTCATATATTGCAGGTGAGAATAAAAAATGGTATAGATACCTTGGAAAATAGTTTGTCACTTTCTTAAGCTGTTAAATGTAAAGTTACCTGATGACCCAGTATTTCTGCTCCTACGTATTTACTCAAGAGAAGTGAAACATATGCCCACAAAAAGAATTATACATTATACATAATTGTTCATAGCAGTAGTACTCACAATAGCCAAAAAGTAGAAATAATTCAAAATATCTATTAAGTAATGAATGTATAAACCAAATGTAATATATCCATACAATAGAATACTATTTGGTAAGAACAAAGTGCTGATTCATGCTACAACATGAATGGAACTCAAAAACATTATGTTAAGTGAAAGAACCAAGAAACAAAGATATTTCACTTATACGACATATCCAGAAAAGACAAATCTATAAAGGCAGAAAACAGAGTAGTGGTTGCCTAGAGTTGGAGGTGGGAATGGGCAGTGACTACAAATGGATACAAGGTTTTTTTTTTGTTGTTATGATGGAAATGTTAACAAAAATTAAATTGTGGCAATGGTTACTTAACTATGTACATTTACTAAAAACCATTGAACCATACCTTTAAAATAAGTGAATTCTATGACATGTAAATTATATTTCAATGAAGCTATTAAATAGAATTAAAGACCCTCCATTATCTGATCCTCATTGTTGCAACTTATTTCCCAACTTCTTTTCTCCAAATATTTCTTATAGGTCTGCACACATTATGGTCTTTTGCAACTTCATTCTTGATGATCAGACTGGAAAATACTTCCGATTAAGTCTTCCCCTGAATAGCTTCTATTCACATTTCCAAACTCAATTCGAGCATATCATCCAGAAATATTTTACTCCACCCTAAAGTCATGCACCTCCTAGAAGCTCCCATTAAATCTTATAAATATCACTACCCACATACTCAACTTATTGTGCTAATTTATGTTTATCTTTCTGTCTTCTCATTGGACTATAAGCTCTCTAGGAAAAAAGGAATCTTTGTGCCTATCCCCAGTGCTTAGCACATACATTAGCTTTTCTTTTTTTTTTTTTTTAAAGATTTTATTTATTTATTTGACAGAGAGAGACACAGCGAGAGAGGGAACACAAGCAGGGGCAGTGGGAGAGGGAGAAGCAGGGGAGTGGGAGAGGGAGAAGCAGGCTTCCCGCTGAACAGGGAGCCCGATGCGGGGCTCGATCCAAGGACCCTGAGACCATGACCTGAGCCGAAGGCAGACGCTTAACGACTGAGCCACCCAGGCGCCCCCATACATTAGCTTTTCAATAAATATTTGTTAAATTAAAATTTAGGTGGTAAGGTGGGATAAATTCAAGGAAAGTAGTAAGAACTAGATAGAGTGAAGGCAGAGACTCGATAGCTTTCTTCAGGATGACCAAAAAAGGATGAACAAGCAAGAGTTACCCAGGTAATTGAAGCAGCAATCCATACTGAGAAGCAACTATAGCTTCTCTCCATAGGCAGGATTGGGTTGGTAATTTACAGAGAAGCAGCTTCCTATTGCAAAGAAACTTTTGAAGAAATGGTTTGTCCAACATTAAAAAATAATGCAGAGTACTATGCCAAGGAAGAGGAATAAGAATATGAGACACTCTTCAAAATAAACCTATTAGGAAAAAAAGAAGTTTTATAAAACATGAAATAACAATACTACAAAGAAAAAATGTTTATATTTCCTTTTATAAAGCACCAAATAAAAGAATGACTACAGGGCTTCTTGTCCTTTTTCATGCCTATTTGGAAGCAGTGTGTGCCATTTTAACTTTTTATGATCTATTTAATCGAGAAATATATCTAGCTGTCAAATTTCATTTTAACTGCAAGGGAGGAACTAGAGAGAGAAAATTTCTTATCCAATCTGACTCAACAAGTCAGTGACAGAACCAGAGTCAACCTTGGTCTCTGGGTCCTTATCAAGGACTTTGGTCTGCTTACTTTTATTATACTCTTACCTTACTTACATTCTTTCCATTCTTGGTAGTATAAATAAGTGTGTGTGTTGTAGAAAAGTGGAGGTGAGGGGTAGGGGATAGCAGTGGCAGCAACTGCCAAGTATAGTTGTGATGTTTAATAATGCTAATGGCATTTCAGTGTATTATTGAATGTTTATTTGGGACAAGGCACTGTGCTAAGTATTTTATACACATTATTTCCTTTTTTTTTTTTTTTAAAGATTTTATTTATTTGACAGAGAGAGACACAGTGAGAGAGGGAACACAAGCAGGGGAAGTGGGAGAGGGAGAAGCAGGCTTCCTGCTGAGCAGGGAGCCCGATGCGGGGCTTGATCCCAGGACCCTGGGATCATGACCTGAGCCGAAGGCAGACACTTAATGACTGAGCCACCCAGGTGCCCCCACATTATTTCCTTTGATCATCACAGCCTCCTAAGAATTTATCTATGAAAAAAACTGAGCTTTGTGTCAGTCAAGAAAACTGCTGAATATCATCTAACTAGTAAGAGAGAGTGTCCAGAACTTCATGATCAAGTGCTCGCTTTGGCAGCACGAATACTAAAATCAGATCTTCATGATCAGAAGTCTATACTCTTGGGCGCCTGGGTGGCTCAGTTGGTTAAGCGACTGCCTTCAGCTCAGGTCATGATCCTGGAGTCCAGGGATCGAGCCCACATCGGGCTGAGTCTGCTTCTCCCTCTGACCCTCCTCCCTCTCGTGCTCTCTCTCATTCTCTCTCTCGCAAATAAAAAAAAAAAAAGAAGTCTATACTCTTATATACCATGTTACACTATAATCCATCCCCATCTACTATTCAGGTTCTACTGCTTATGTTTTCCATTATCATTTGCTTTATATTCTTACATTTCTGTAGTGAAAGTCACGGACACATTAAAGAATATTAATAAACACCTTCTAATGCAGTTACTTCATTGGTAGCATTTGATACAAATTCTTGAACTGTCTTGTATTAGACTTTTTTATTATAAAATTGTAAAAAAAAATAGTGTTTTAGATATAGAGGTGGATAAAACATTTGGTTTTAACAATGTACCTTAAAATATACATTTTCACACTAAGGAAAATATATGTCATTTGTGGTTTTTTAAGAAGTATTTATGTTGTACTTCTGAAACAGATAAAAAAAAAAAACAAAAAGAATATATCAAACTCATTCATTTGAAAGGCCCCTAAATGAGAAGGTTTGATTATGTCACCCAAAACCTAAGTTTACCTTTATGGGATGAGCTAAAAAGAGAAAAATTGCCCTCTAAGACAATTAAAAGTACAAACATAATTTCAGGGCTGGGAAAAAATATATATATATTTTAAGATTTATTTATTTGAGAGAGAAATTGTGTGAGCAGGGGAGGGGCAGAGGGAGAAAGGGAAGAAGAGAATCTCAAGTGGACCCCTGCTGAGCGCAGAGCCCCACAGGGGACTCAAATCTCTCTACCCTGAGAATCATGACCTGAGTCGAAATCAAGAGTCGGGCATTCAACTGACTGAGCCACCCAGGTGCCCCAGCCACTAATTTTTAGTCTATAAACTAAGCTTCCCTAGTTGATTATGATCCAAATTCTGTCTGTGGTGCTATTATCTCATATGAAGGCAGAGAAATATCTCTGTTCATTTTTTTCTCCAAAGAGTCTAGATTTTGGTGGCACTTCAGTCACATTTATACTTATGCTCTAAGAAGGCCCATTCAGATAGCAGGCCCATTAGAATATCTACTTGTCAAATGTATTATTGTCCATTAATTTGGATATTATGTGCAGTTGAAGGTATAAAATGACATTTTCATACTATCATTAATATCTTGCTAATTCAGAAAGCTTTACCTTTTGTCTGAACTATTGATTCTTGGCAGAATATGTCCTTGTTTTAAAAGGTTCTGATTATTTCCACTAGAAACATACATTTTAAATGTGAAGTAAAACTTTCTTGTATTCTACAATGACCCAGATCATTATCATGACTGACTTCCATAAAAATTAACAACCTATCAAGAATAATAGAAAATGTATTTACTGGATGTCTGGTACACTTAATGCATGAGGAGTTGCTAGGAAAAATTAGCATATCCATATCCACTGCCAAACTCAAATTCAGAAAACACTGGTGAGCATTACATATAGGAACTGAGCCTCAAAGCCCTTGCTTGGCAACACGAATTTTTTGACATGAAGGTCTTCCTTTTATTTGGATAATGTAGTACTTTTTAGAAGTAGGATTTTTTTTTTAATTTATCTAAATGGGATCTTTCTAATGCCTTCTCCCACCTCCTTCTTTTCCTTTCCACCCTCACCTAGGATACTGTTTGGAGTCATGTAGTTACCTTGTACTTTTCTACCATGTGATTGGAGAAACTTGTGTTAGAAAATGGTGAGATTGGGGGGCGCCTGGATGGCTCAGTTGGTTGAGTGTCTGACTCTTGGTTTCAGCTTGGGTCATGATCTCAGGGTCCTGGGATCCAGCCCTGTGTCAGGCTCCATGCTTGGCAGGGAGTCTACTTGAGTATTCTCTCCCTCTCCATCTACCCCTCCCCGCTAAATAAATAAATAAATCTTAAAAAAAAAAAGTGGTGAGATTGGGATTCAGAGTAAAAAATGTTTACTGATAGATTTCAACTGATAAAAAAATAATAGCTTTATGCCCTCACTATACTCTTTTTAAAGCAAGTCCATATAATCTCAAATCAAGTAATTTATATAATTATGAAGTAGGAAAAACTGTCATGATAGAGATGGCTGCAGAAAAATAACAGAAGCTTTATTCAGAAAGAGAAACAAAGCTACAAATGAAGCTAGAAGCAAATCCACATTGCTTTGGTCCCAGGGTCACAACTCTGAGGCATCAAGGGCATTGAGCTATGATTTAATCAAGTGACAAACCCCAAATATTGAAAATTTTCTTTCCCTGCTTTCTCAGAATATCTCCTCTTTTATACTGCACCTTTATCCTGATACCTAGAAAAAAATCTTAGAATATTTTATACAACAACTACAGAAGACATTTTGTTCAACCACCACATTTCATAGATAAGAAAACTGAGGCCAGGGAATGAGATTTGCCAGAGGAGTCAAACAGCTTGTCAAATCCCGCCCACAACACCATCTGTTCCTCACTGAAGCTCTTCTCTTAAACCCAATGCAAAGTAACCCTCTTCACATTCATCTCTTCAAGAATGAGCTTAAGGAAGGGAGTACTTCCCCCAGCTTTGGGGTGTTCTTTCTTTTCTCCTCTAACATTGCATATTTCTTCAAGATCAGTTCTTAGGATATGGCCTCTAAGCCATCCTCTAGCACAACAAGATAGACCCAGGAAGACAAAAGGCAATGCCATGTTCTCCTTGGGGAGAACCTAGTCCAATGCCTCACAGTTGACTTTTCTGAGAGTTCTTTGCAACCCACTTACCGTCTTTATTGCTCCTGGGGAAGTCAGAAATATCAATAACTATCTGCCGGTCTTCATTTAAGAGAATAGCTGTGGAATCTGACTCTCCAGTTTGAATCCTCACTCCAGCACATAATAGCTGAGTCAGGTATGGCCTTTGTTTCAACCTCCCTGATCCTCAGATTCCCTACCAGTCAGATGAGGACAGTAATAATGGTACTACATGTGATTATTGGGAGGATTAAATGATAAAATATAAAGCACAAAAGACATGTTTACTACTAATAAAAGCTAATTTTTTTGAGAACAAATCTGTTGAGAGCTGTTATTTACACTTTGTTTTTACACTTTGCATTTAATTCTCACAACAAACTTACATATGATTTTTTGTTCCTATCTTACAAATGAGTAAACTAAGACAAAGAGAAGGCAAATAATTTACCCAATATTGGTGAGATGATAAATAGTGGAACTGAGATTTGAGTCTGAAGCTGCACTCAAGCATTAAGCTAAATTGTAGCTTTTGTTACCATCCCTCATATACTTGAGGGCATTAAATTAGTCCACACGTGGTAAGTGTCTACTGCCTTCTATGCATACAATGCTGTGCTCAAAACTTTTTATTATTACTTTTTCACAAGTTTCATCAATCCATTATTTAAAATATTTTTCCATAGTACTGAATGTCAATATTTCATCTCTTTCTTGACTCTTCAGTCACTTTCTATTAATCCAAATGTTGGGAAACTTGTTCACTAAAAATATAAGGTCAGAACTGATTTCTTTTTTAAAAGGGGGCATTTTTCTCCTTAGTATCTTTTAAGTACTTATTTTGTTCTATTCCAGTGGTTTTTTAATGTTTGCAAGCATCAGAAATAACCTGGGGAACTTATTAAAACACATATTAATGAGATCCACACCCAGGGTTTCTGATTCAGTGGGTCTGTGTTGAGACCCAAGAATATGCCTTTCTAAAAAACTCTCAGAGGTGCAGATGTTGATGGTCAGGGGACTACTTTGAGAACCACTGTGCTAGGCATTGTATTAACAGACCTATGTTGCTGTTGTTTTTAAGATTTTATTTATTTATTTTAGAGAGAGAGAATGCAAGTGGGGGGAGGGGCAGAGGGTGAGGGAAAGAATCTCAAGCGGACTCCACCCTAAACTCCACCCTAAGCACCCTAGGGAGAGGGCAAGGGGAAGAATCTCAAGCAGACCCCACCCTCGCACTAGCGATCATGACCTTAGCTCAAACCAAGAATCCCTGCTTAACTGGCTGAGCCATCCAGGCGCCCCTAAATAGACTTATGTTTTAACTCAAATCCTCATTACCAATATAGGAGTAAGGTGTTATTCTTATCCACATTCTATAAATGAAGAAATTGAGGGATTGAGAATTTAAGTGACCTGTCCAAAGTCACAAAGCTATTAAGAGGTGGTGTCATGATTTGAGCAGTCAAGCTGTTTCCAAAGCCCTTGCATATGCTGGATAATTCCTCTCTTCTGCCTCCTCGCAGCTGTAAGTAATGAAACTCATCATTAACTGACTCATAAGGCTATGGTGAGAGCCCAGTGAAATATGAAAGGTGGATGCATGCAGCAGTATGCCTGGCCCAGGGAGGGTCTCATTAATGCTGCTTTCTGTCAACACATCAGAATTGGAATCATAACCACCAGTCTCTCTACACTTCCAATGACTTTAGATAAAAGACCAATTGTTGAAATCTCCTCTAGGTTTTATTTTATCCTATCAAAATCTGATGAGTTTTTCCATATTTGGCAAAGAAGAAGAAAAAAGAAGGTAATACAAATGCATGCAGAGTGATGAGAGCCCAGGATCCCCTCTTCTTCTCCTTAAAATTCTGAAACATTGAAGAAATTTTGTGCCATTGTGCTTGGAACTAAAATGCTCGTAGTAGCTATGGAGCATCTCACCCATGCCATACACGTAACCCCAATTTAAGAAGCACAAGGAAAAGCAGCCTTTCCTTGTCTAGATTCTACATACCTGATGCTGATAAAGTGTAAAGCTCATCAATACCCTGGGTGCAGGCTATCCGTCATGATCAACTTTACAGAAAAAAATGCTCTGTCCATTACAGATCCTTCAAATCCACTCAAATTCAGTTGTTATCATGTCAGGTATCAGATACAAGATTTCTCTGGTAGAGGAGATCTGGTAATAAACAAGTTGAGAGGTGATGATAAAAGTATTAGAAATACTTGGCTTATTATCTCTTTTAGAGAGATATGCCCAATGACCCACACAAACATAAGCAGAAGTTCATCAGACAAAGTTAATGTGCTGCATTAACTACTTGGGAAGTAAATGAATCCAGGAGGCCAAGAGCCAGGAGCTGTCATGGTCCCGCCGACTCTTCAGCAAGCTAATGTATCAAGATGTCACGTCTACATCGGATGAGGTAAGTTCGCCTCATCCTGACACTGACTGCTCAATGACAGAAACAAGTTGAGCCTTTCTGGCCAGTTTCTAATCTCACAGCTCCTGGAGAACAGGCACTTTGGCAGAAATCAGCAGCTCCTAACAGCCCCGGACAGGAGGGTTGAGATCTGGTTGAACTAGGAAAATGTGTTTTTCCCTTGCCTTAGGTGCTGTCTCTCAGGTGGGCAGGGCAGCCTGGGGTTGTTTGCAGGAGGTGACAGATCTTTAATCTCTTTCCTTGTCAATCTGCTGCCGTATTCCAAATTAAATCAGGCGAGCTGGAGTAATGACTTTGAATCAAGGCAATGGGCATTGAGCAAGCCCTTTCCTCGTGTCTATAAAATTTTATAAACAAATCTGCGTCTGTTCCTCTCTGCAATGACAGGGAAACTACTATCATTTTACAGTTTTACTCCTGTTCTCTCTCCTTCCTGACTTTTGCGTATTATTGCTTCATACACTGGGAACGGAACGTCTTTTTCTTCAATGATCGTACCCAAGAATTAATGTATAGATACAGGTTTTCCTAAAATGCAAATAAAAAGGGAGACAGAGCACATTCCACTTGAGATTGTGATGAGTTCTCCCTGGACTCCACAGAGTGGTCAGAAAGACACAGATATGAGTGTGTGTGTGTGCATGTACCCATGCACATGAGCACGTGTGCATGTTTTTACTATGTGTTCATTACTGTGCTTGTAGGAATTAGCATATGTGAGCTTATAGTACCCAGACAGAGAATCAAAAGACAAGTGAATTTTCTGAAGGTTTTATTTGCCCATAGGTTCAGTCATTATATTTTTAAATTTTGCACACAATATCCAATGATACCAATTTTAGAATTAATGAATATGTGTATTTGGTGAAGCCTAGGAAAGAAGGGGACACTGGGGTGACACCACCTTATAAAAGTCAGCGTTTCTTGTAGGTTATGAATGGATTAATTTAAATTGGTCCTCAGCTCATGAGCCAAGAACACAAGAAAAATGTCAATGGCATCGGGGCATCAGGTCCATTGCAAAGGCTCCTAATAAATATGAATAAGATGATTTTACTTCTTTATTTTTCTCCTGCTGCTGCTGCTGCTGGGGAAGATGACAGCCTAATCGTGTCTGCCCAGCCCTGGGCTGTGAGTTTACATTAAGTGGCATGTGTTCTGTCATTACTCCACAGTTTGGAGGGATAACGGCTTTGTCTAAACTATACCACAGGCAGAGACCATTTCTGAAAGCCACTTAGCAACTCACAAAGGAAAAGATTTTCTGCATCTTTTAAAATTTGCTGGAGGTTTCAGCACAAAATAATGTCACTAGAGGCTGAGGAAGAGGGGAAAGATATATAGAGATAGATACAGATATATAGGTATATATGTACATATGTATGTGTATATATGTGTATGTATATATATGTATATGTATATATGTGTGTGTATATATACACATATATATATTATCCTGTATACCAGATAACTATTTAGGATACCTCAACTGTAATCTTTCTTTCTACCAAGCAGCCTGAACCTCTCCGTAGGCTTTGTGGCCCACTAAAATCAGAACCAAGGTTTACTGAGACTAGTCTCCCTTTAACCATCCATCCCATATGGCTTCTGACCCTTGTCTCATGACTGAGACAACATATATGTCCTAGACCCAATAACCAATATTCACCATGGCCCCCATTTCTAAGTTCTTGTCTGAATTATCTGCCTGGTAACCCAGGCTTTCTAGCCCATGGCCTACTCTTGTCCTTGTTAGTTAGTTAGTCTTGTTGATGTGAGCTGTGTTCCTAAAACACAATTTGTTAACTGGAACCTTGCCTCCTTTTTATGAACATGTTACTGTTGCCATTTGCCTACATCCCCGGCAAGATTTTTGTTTCTGAGCCAAAAGCTTTAGGATGGTCCTGTCCCTATTTATTTAGCACTTAGTATGTGCTCAGTCATATTAGATTTAAATGAGTATGTATATGAATATATATCATTAAGAGGAAAGACAAACACAGAGTATTTAATACTGTAGGCTTTGGATTCAAATAAAAATGATTCAAAAAAAAAAAAAAAAAGAAAGAAATGATTCAAGTCCCAGCTCTACTACCTGCATCCTGTGTGACTTTGGGGAAGCTACTTAGCCCCCTTAAGATTCAGGTTTTTCAGCTATAAAATTGGGATAATAAAATACCTAGATCACCGGGTTCCAGAAGAATTCAGTTAATGCATATAGAATTTAACAAAGTATAGTCACACAGTAATTACATTGTAAATGGATATATATAGATATCTATCTATCTATCTAGATGTATCTATATCTATATAGATAGACAGGAATTACACAGTAAATACATGTATACACACACACACACACATACACACTATACTCCTTTTGGAGAAAAAGCAGAATGGTCAGTGGGTAAAGAGGCTGAGACACTGCAAAAAGTGAGAACATAAACGGTTGTTGAAATTGAGGAAAATGACTCAAACCCCTATATTAATTTGATGTTATCTAATGACATTCTTACTTCTCATTTACTATTCCACTCCCAGGAATTTATCTTAAACTTTTTACTGATGTTATTGACATTGTTCAGTAGAAACAAACAAGAGCTCTAAGTACAATAATGTACACTGAAATGTTAATCACGATAGAAATATTTAATTTTCCAAATGTCCACATGTTTCTACATTTCCGTGTAGTCATGCCCTTGGCAATGTGACTTTGCACCTCCAGCAACAAGAAACTGAATTGTACTTGACTTCCTCACCACTGGAAGCTGGGTTGGCCTCAGGCTTTGCTTTGGCCAACAGAAAACCATGAAAATGAGTTTGTCCAGTTCCAACTCAAGCTGTTCCTTTTCCCTTTTGGAACTCTGACAGCCACGATGTGAACAAGCCCATGGTTAGCCTGCTGGAGGATGAAACCTGTAGTGCAGACATCCTCATTGCTCTAGCTGAGAACAATCCTACTCCCCAAAGCAAAGTCATCTAGCTGATCTGCCGTTGACTACAGACACATGAGAGAGTCCAGCTGAAACCAGAAGAACTATGCAGCTAAGCTCAGCTCAGATTGCTGACCCACAGTACTGAGAACTTAAATAGTTTTATTTTAAGCAACTTAGTTTTGGAATGGTTTCCTGATACAAATGTTCAGCAATACAACAAAATATTAGGCATCACACAACAAAACAGTAGGCAAGTTTTAATATGGCAGTGATTACGTCTCAGTAAAATCATGAATATTTTATGATAGAATATTGAGTGAAAATAGCAGAATGTGAATATTAGTCTGTATACTGTGATTGGAATTATGCAAATTTATGCATGCAAGTAAAAAGTGGGATGTAAAAAAGACATTGCTTTATAACGTTGGTAGGATTAAGCATCATGCTGTCACTATTTTTGTGTCCTTTAATATAATTATATTGTATTTTCTAATGAAAATATTTGTAGGACATAAAGACATTCTCAAGCTGTAGGATATCTTACTGTGACATTATTAAATCAGTGAAAAGTACAAACCAAGCCTTTTGCCTCCCTTCCCCAATGATCATTATTATTGAAAAAAAATGAACAAAATGGACCAATAGAAGTATTTCAAAAGTGGAAGGAAATCTCTTTATTAGTTAGGAATTAAAGGAAAATTCACATTAGCTAATTTTACTTTCATTATCAGACTGTTAGAATTTACAATAAAAATGGGGATTTAAATACTCTAAGGATCATAAAACCCATTTTAATAGTGAAAGATATTGATAACAGCTAAACTCATGTATGCTAGAAGTTGACATTTAAATATTAAAGGTGACTGACCTAAGATAAGGGAGAAACAATTTCGGCAATAATTCTAAAAATTACTCCCACTAGAATGGCTCATTCCTTTACTAAATGTAGATGTGCACATCATAAAAGCATTGCCCCAAGAAAATGAAGCTGACTTATACGCAAAAACCAAAGAACTGCATAGAAATTCCAAAGGCATGTCCTTGGAAATTCACCCTTGACCAATATATCTCCTTAATCCAGTGGGCTGCTGAAGCACAATGCTGTTTCCTAGCTGAGTGTGCATATTTGCTTCATCGAGAGGGATGCAGAGCTTGGCTTCCCTCTTGCATTATGATGGCAATTTATTTTGACAGCTTCCTCAGCCCCCAAAACTTGTCAGACATCCAACATGCTGCAGAATGAACTTTAAGCATTCAAAAGCCTGGGAGTCTGAAGCTGAAAGCAGAGAGGTGGGAACCAAAGTCAAAGAAAGCAAGGCACACATTCTGACAGAAGCCAAGAGCTCAGAACTGAATCTATTCTTTATTTAGATTTTGGTCAGTGTCCATTCCTTTCTCCATCAGCTACATTTAATGTGTCCCTATAGCCCTTCCTTATATTGTCTGTTATGATGACTAGTTCATTCACATCCCAATGGATAAACTCAGCTTCACATTTCCCAGTCTTCAGACCCATCCACCAGACATTCACTAGCTTCCCCCTCCTCTGAGAAGTCAAAACAACCCCCCACTTCCACTTCTCTCTCTTCCACATCCAGAACCTCTTCCACTTGGTATGTAGCAGGATCTGTCTTATTTAGTAAAGCCAACTTTATTGTGACGCCATCGACCTAGTTCGAGGGTTGTTAAAAAATAAACAGCCCTGTGGAACTCATCACTCATTGTAAGGGCATTGCCAAGGACATGGTTCATTACATCATTCAGCGTCCTATTTATGAAAACTTCTGAAAGAAATCCCTGTCTCATCTTTATACAAAGAATAGCTGTGCTTCCCCTAAGTATTTGTTCCATGTTTATTTCTTTTTGCTTACTTGCTTATATATAAGGGACACTGTGAACCATGTGAACAATACGATATGTGGTTAACTCAAGGAATCTGTATAGTTTATCATACTCTAACAAAGTATTATTGTCCATGGCTCTTCTTTGCCTCCACTCTTGTTTTCTGTACTGTTTCACTGTATTTTTTGTTGTTCCTTGCTGATCATATCCATGTATCATTTAGCTAACATTTATGGAGCACTCATTATGTCTGGCAGTGTTTTAAGTATATTGCATGAATTAAGTCATTTTAATCCTCCTTTCCAATGTATGAGAGAGCTACTATAATTATCTCAACTTTGCAGATAGAAAAAAAGTGAGATGCAACAAGGTTGAGTAACTACCCTAAGGTCACACAGCCAGGGAGTGGAGAAGTTACTCAAAGTTAAATTATTTCTAGAAGAAGACACCAAGGAGAGTCTGCTGCACTTGAGCAAGACATAGGGATGATCTATCTAAAATGAAGGTAATCCCACTTTTTACTTACTTTAGATAAGTAAATTGGTCTTAACACCTTAAGTGACAGAAAGATTTTGCTTTTCTGTTTGATGACCTGTTGGAGGATTTCCCAAATTTCAAGCCATTAATAGTCCCTAAAATCTCAAGAGATTAGGTCAGAATCTATAATTTACATGGTTTAGGGTTTTTGCATATGCAAATCAGAGAAACAGTTTCTACAAGGCAGTCTCCATGGCTTTTAGGATCCTGAACCCTATGTTTCCTGTGAGGACTTTCATGTTGGATCTCCCTTGAAAAGTTGATCTTGCTTCACTCAGATTAAATATAATTATGCTTAACAGGTCCCAACTATTGAAATAAACAAGTTTTGTGTAAGTGGGCTGGGGATATTATTTTCCTTTTGCAATGCTGAATTTTCCATGTTAGCTATTAGAAATCAACTAGCATAGGGATATATAGAAACTTTTACCTTCAAAAATATAGTAGCAGGATCGTTTTACAGAGTTTTAAAGGAGAAAGGTAAATTTTGATCTGGTATCTTTGGGTCCTGGACTAATATAAAAGTGTTTTTTTTTTTTTTATTTTTCCATGCAAACAATGGAAACCAACTCCAGTGAACTTAAACAGGAAAAGCATTTATTAGGAGATGAAGGAACAGACAGAATCAAGAGGAGACTGAAAGAAAGCCCTAAAATTAGCAGAAACCAAGGGAAGATTGGTGTCTAGAATAACAGATGGCTCGTGCTACCTTTGAACGCTGGGAGATGATGCTGGTATTGCTACCATGACATCCACCATGGATGCTACTGTCAATGCTAGAATCAATGCTAAAATTTCTCTTCCTGATTTAAAGTCTCAGACCCAAGCGTCAGATTGACCGGGCTGCCTAATGATAGACAATATGTAGCAAAGGTCTGGCCTTTTCAGCTTCCATAATGGAAGGAAGAGCCCTTCCACATACTAAAACTCATACAATTATAAATTCCTTATACAAGCGGGCCCAGAGACTGAACTGCCAAAAAATGAGAAATGTTTGTAAAAATGAATAAATAAGTTGTTTTCTTTTCATTCATTCAACAATCCATTCTTCCAGCCAGTCATGTATTCAACAAATACCTACAGAGTTCCAGACATGGTATTAAGTATTAGGAATTGTGTTGGCTATTTCTTGTTTGCCTTTTTCCCACTGTTCTCACTCTACTATGTGCCTCAGATGGCAGATCATTATACATGGCCTTATCTTAGATTCTGGTTCAGGTTAGATAGTAGGGGCATTGGCATAGATTAAAGGTTGGGAGGAAAGAGAGCCAAGTGTTCATACCTCAGGTTCCTCCCTGTGAGACCGCTGTTTGGCGTGCCTATATTACTTTATGGAGGCCATGATCCTATCAGGTACCTGGCGTCACCTAAAACTACAGCTTTCACAGACTGTGATAACCACTTACTGTCTTTGCCCTTTTGATCTAAGGATAGTAGAGGCCACCTACTGTTGCTTGCCTACAGGTGATTGACCATTTCCTGTTGGTTTCTCTTACTCCAGGATTCTTCATAGAGATCCCCTTTTTAAAACTTTCTGCAATTGCCCTTTTTTAGAGTGCCATCTGTTGCAGGAACCATGACTTTATAGAATACATTAGTCATGAAGTGATTTAGTCCTCAATCTTATTATACTTACAGTTTCACAAAGCTCTAACTTTTGTGCACCGTGAAAACTCTCTCACATTGAATAGGAGCAGGCTTGACAAGCGGTACATATTCTACATCCATGTTCCAATTTTGAAATTTGAAAATGGCAACTTCTGTATTCAGGCACTGTGACAAATTTCCAATACATACATGTGTACTTTTTTTTTTCCTAAAATACATATTTTAAATTTGTCTTCGGATCTTCCCCTTCTCATTCCCCAGTAGCCTATACTACACAATTAAATGTTTGCTACACCACTAAATGTTAGCTAATTCAACCTAAAATATAATCACAGGGAGAAATGAATGTAAGCCAACACAATAAAGTAAGTGGATGTGTTTGTAATGAGGATCTTTATTAACCTCACCATTTTATCTGGCCCTGCCAGAATGAGATCACAGGATGGGGTTAGAACACACTGCCTTAGGGGGTTAGCCACATACTAGAGGGCACAATAAAAAGGAAGACATTGAGGGAGAAGTTAGCACAATCGTGGAGCAAATCCTGTCAACTCAGATAAGGGAGGCAGAGATCAAGTCCAAGTAGGTCAGTGATTTCTGGTTCTAAGCAGCCAACAATTTAAGAAGACTCTGCCTGAAAACTAAATAGCAGAAGTGGTGTCAGCATATGTAGCCAATGGTCTCACCTAGAAAATCCTACAAAATGTAGGCAAACAACACGATCCAAAGCTGGCTTAAGTGCAGAAGAAAGGCAGAACAATGCCAGACAGGTGGTGCACAGTGTAGCAGTCCCCTTCCTCCTAGGAACCAGGGCACTAGGAAACTGGAAGAATGAAAAAACAAAAACAAAAGCTCCGTACCCAGGGGATGTGTGCTGAAGGGAAATAGTGAAGTGAGTTCCCAGGAAAATATCAGAACACTCTGTGGACACATCCGGGGACTTCAGCTTTTGGTTAGGTAACAGTTCAACCCTTCAATATATAGTAGGGTGGAAAATACTGATATGCTATTGGTTCTGTTGAAAAGTTCACTCTCAGGGCACCTGGGTGGCTCAGTCATTAAGCGTCTGCCTTCGGCTCGGGTCATGAACCCAGAGTTCTGGGATCGAGCCCCGCATTGGGCTCCTTGCTCAGCGGGAAGCCTGCTTCTCCCTCTCCCACTCCCCAAGCTTGTGTTCCTGCTCTTTCTGTCTCTCTCTCTGTCAAATAAATAAAATCTTTAAAAAAAAAAAAAAAAAGAAAAGAAAAGTTCACTCTCAAGTTTCTTAGAAGTCATTGCTAATAGCTGCAATGATGCCAGAAAGGGTTGATACTCTAAGTATCCTGTTTTATCTCATCTCTTCTTGCACTCCAAGAAGCTAGATTAATTGAGCTAAATAATGCAATATGCTTTATTGTTTGAGAACAAACAATAACTCTGAATTTCAATTAATATGTAAGTTTAACAAGAGGAATCTGCAATGAAAACAAAAACTAATTTGTAAAGATATATGCACCTTTATGTTTACTGCACTATTTACAAACCAAGATATGGAAGCAATGCAGTGTCCATCAATAAATAAATGGATAGAGAAGATTTTATATATATAGATAGATAGATAGAGAGAGAGAGAGAGGAATGTTTTATATATTGTGTGATATATATAATGGAATAGTATATATAAGGTAGAGTATATATATAATGGAACATTACTCATCCATCAAAAATAATGAAATCTTGCCATTCATGGCAACATGGATGGACCTAGAGGGTATTAAGTGAAATAAGTCATACAGAGAAAGACAAATGCCATACAATTTCATTTATATGTGGAATCTAAAAACAAGAAAACCAAAGACAAATAAACTCATAAATACAGAGACTAAACTGATGGTTGCCAGAGAGGAGGATTGGAAGACAGGCAAAACAAAGGAGATAAACAAGTACAAACTTCCAGTTACAAAATATATAAGTCATAGAGAAAAAAATTACAACATAGAAATATAATCAATAATATTATAATAATGTATATTGACAGATGGTAACTATACTCATCATAGTGAGCATTCAGTAATGTACAGAATTGTCAAATTACTATGTTGTATACTTTAATATAACATTGTATGTCATATATATTTCAATATAAAAAATAAATATTTATTTTTAAGAAAGGATATGGATCATTTCTTTAGAAAATAATTAAGAATTTTCATATATCTGTATGGTTTCTTATGCCAATAATTAGTTCCACAAGTTGGAAATAGAAATAATAAGCAGAGGGAAGGGAAAGATGGCGGAGGAGTAGGGGACCCTATTTCTTTTTTTTTTTTTTTAAAGATTTTATTTATTTATTTGAGAGAGAGAGTGAGAGAGAGAAAGAGCACAAGAGGGGGGAGCGGGAGAGGGAGAAGCAGACTCCCCGCTGAGCAGGGAGCCCGATGCGGGACTCGATCCCGGGACTCCAGGATCATGACCCGAGCCGAAGGCAGTCGCTTAACCAACTGAGCCACCCAGGTGCCCTAGGGGACCCTATTTCAACTGGTCCCCCGAATTGAGCTGGGTAACTACCAGACCACTCTGAGCACCCACGAAACCAGCCTGAGATGTAAGAAGATCTGGATCTCTACAAACAGAATATCGCAGGCAGTTGGTTTTGAGGTACGAAGCGGGGAGCCGTGATCTTGCGGGCAGATATCGGAGGATAAACGGCCGCAGGAGGGTGCCTGGACATGGGGATCCTACACCGCAGGTGAGTGATAGCCTCACGCGCTATAGACGGGCACAGACTCGCAGACCAGTAGCGGTGGGGAAAGGACTTCAGGGCAGCCCCCGGGGTGGAAACCCGGAGCCGCGGGGTCACCTGCATGCGAACTGGGAGCAGCTGGTGGTTTTAGAAGCACAAAGGGCAGAGACGTGCCCCAACCTGGAGGCAGGACTGGGAGCTCTGCAGAGGGGCGCACAACCCCGGCCGCTGCAGTTTATAGCAGCTCGGACAGAAATGGAGACGGTGTGGCCTGGAGAGCTCACTGAAGAACAGACTGCGGTCTCTCTGCTCTGAGGCAGAGGATTGGAAAAGGTCTCTTCTGCTCTGACTCCTGGAAGAGACGCGGAAAGCCACCAGGGAAAGCCGCCAGAGAACAAAAGCCCCAAAGACTGATTCCCACTGAGCCCATCCCCCGCCCCAGGGGCGCAGGGCAACTCCGCCCAAACAGGGTTGCCTGAGTAACAGCGCGGCAGGCCCCACCCCCAGAAGACAGGCTGGGAAAACAAGAGGCCAGCAACCCTAAGGTCCCAAGAAAACAGGTGCATCTTGCTTGGGTTCTGGTCAATAATTTCGACTCTATACATTCCCTCAAACACCCATCAACAGAATGACTAGGAGGAGGAGCCCCAAAACAGAAAAGACTCAGAGATTATGACTTATGCTGCAGATTTACAAATGGATGCAGACATAACCAAGATGTCAGAGATGGAATTCAGGCTAGCAGTTGTGAAGACACTGGCTAGAATGGAGAAATCAATTAATGGCAACATAGAGTCTCTAAGGGCAGAAATAAAAGGTGAATTGGCAGAACTTAAAAATGCTATCAATGAGATCCAATCCAATCTAGATAATCTAACAGTTAGGGTAACTGAGACAGAAGAGAGAATAAGTGATCTGGAAGACAGTATAATAGATAAAAAGGGAAAAGAGGAGGCCAGGGAAAAACAACTCAGAATCCATGAAAATAGAATCAGAGAAATAAGTGACACCATGAGGCGTTCCAATGTCAGAATAATTGGAATCCTGGAGGGAGTGGAGAGAGAGAGAGAAGGCTAGAAGATGTATTTGAGCAAATCGTAGCTGAGAACTTCCCTAATCTGGGGAATGAAACAAACATTCGAGTCCTAGAGGCAGAGAGGACCCCTCCTAAGATCAAGGAAAAGAGGCCAACACCCCGGCATGTAATAGTAAAACTTGCAAATCTTAGAACTAAGGAAACCATCTTAAGGGCAGTTAAGGGGAAAAGATTCCTTACATACAGAGGGAGGAACATCAGAATAACGTCAGACCTATCCACAGAGACCTGGCAAGCCAGAAAGGCCTGGTAAGACATATTCAGAGTACTAAATGAGAAGAACATGCAGCCAAGAATACTTTATCCAGCAAGGCTGTCATTTAGAATGGATGGAGAGACGCAGAGCTTCCAGGACCGGCAGAAGTTGAAAGAATATGTGGCCACTAAGCCGGCCCTGCAAGAAATATTAAGGGGGGTTCTATAAAAGGAGAAAGACCCCAAGAGTGATCTACAACAGAACTTTACAGGAACAATCTATAAAAACAACGTCTTCACAGGAAACATGGTGACAATTAATTCATATCTTTCAATAATCACTCTCAACGTGAATGGCCTAAATGCTCCCATAAAACGGCACAGGGTTGCAGATTGGATAAAAAGACAGGACCCATCCATATGCTGTCTACAAGAGACTCATTTTGAACCTAAAAATACATCCAGACTGAAAGTGAAGGGATGGAGAGCCATCTTCCATGCCATCGGACCTCAAAAGAAAGCTGGGGTAGCAATTCTTATATCAGACAAATTAGATTTTAAACTAAAGTCTGTAATAAGAGACACAGAAGGACACTATATCATTCTTAAAGGGTCTATCCAACAAGAAGATCTAACAATTATAAATATCTATGCCCCCAACATGGGAGCAGCCATCTACATAAGCCAACTGTTAACCAAAATAAAGAGTCATATTGATAACAATATGTTAATTGTAGGAGACCTCAATACTCCACTCTCAGCAATGGACAGATCATCTAAGCAGAAAATCAACAAGGAAACAAGAGCTTTGAATGATACTTTGGACCAGATGGACTTCATAGATATTTACAGAACATTCCACCCTAAAACAACAGAATACTCATTCTTCTCGAGTGCACATGGAACTTTCTCCAGAATAGACCATATACTGGGTCACAAATCATGTCTCAACTGATACCAAAAGATTGAGATTATTCCCGGCATATTCTCAGGCCACAATGCTCTAAAACTGGAACTCAATCACAAGAAAAAATTTGGCAGAAATTCAAACTTGGAAGCTAAAGACCACTCTGCTCAAGAATGTTTGGGTCAACCAAGAAATCAAAGAAGAACTTAAACAATTCATGGAAATCAATGAGAACGAAAACACATCGGTCCAAACCTATGGGATACTGCAAAGGCGGTCCTAAGGGGGAAATACATAGCCATCCAAGCCTCACTCAAAAAAATAGAAAAATCCCGAATTCACCAACTAACTCTACACCTTAAAGAACTAGAGAAAAAGCAACAAACAATGCCTAAGCCACGCATTAGAAGAGAAATAATTAAAATTAGAGCAGAAATCAATGAATTAGAAACCAGAAACACAGTAGATCAGATCAATGAAACTAGAAGTTGGTTCTTTGAAAGAATTAATAAGATTGATAAACCACTGGCCAGACTTATCCAAAAGAAGAGAGAAAGGACCCAAATTAATAAAATGATGAATGAAAGGGGAGAGATCAAGACCACCACCAAGGAAATAGAAACAATTATTAGAAATTATTATCAACAACTATATGCCAATAAACTGAGCAATCTGGATGAAATGGAGGCCTTCCTGGAAACCTATAAGCTGCCAAGACTGAAACAGGAAGAAATTGACAACCTGAATAGGCCAATAACCAGTAATGAGATTGAAGCAGGGATCAAAAACCTCCCAAAAAACAAGAGTCCAGGGCCTGATGGATTCCCTGGGGAATTGTACCAAACATTCAAAGAAGAAATAATACCTATTCTACTGAAGCTGTTTCAAAAAATAGAAACAGAAGGAAAACTTCCAAACTCATTCTATGAGGCCAGCATTACCTTAATCCCCAAACCAGGCAAACACCCCATCAAAAAGGAGAATTTCAGATGATATCCCCGATGAATATGGATTTCAAAATCCTCAAAAAAATCCTAGCTAATAGGATCCAACAATACATTAAAAGGATCGTCCACCACGACCAAGTGGGATTTATCCCCGGGATGCAAGGGTGGTTCAACATTCGCAAATCAATCAATGTGATAGAACACATTAATAAGAGGAGGGAGAAGAACCATATGGTCCTCTCAATTGATGCAGGAAAAGCATTTGACAAAATACAACATCCTTTTCTGATTAAAACTCTCCAGAGTATAAGGATAGAGGGAACATTCCTCAAGCTCATAAAATCCATCTATGAAAAACCCACAGTGAATATCATCCTCAATGGGGAAAAGCTGAGAACCTTTCCCTTAAGATCAGAAACACGTCAAGGGTGCCCACTCTCACCACTGTTGTTCAACATAGTACTAGAAGTCCTAGCAACAGCAATCAGACAACAAAAAGAAATAAAAGGTATTCAAATTGGCAAAGAAGAAGTCAAAATCTCTCTTTTCGCACAAGACATGATACTTTATGTGGAAAACCCAACAGACTCCACCCCCAAATTACTAGAACTCATCCAGCAATTCAGTAATGTGGCAGGATACAAAATCAATGCACAGAAATCAGTTGCTTTCTTATACACTAACAACCCAACTGTAGAAAGAGAAATTAAAGAAACGATTCAATTTACAATAGCACCAAACACCATAAGATACCTTGGAATAAACCTAACCAAAGAGGTAAAGGATCTATACTCTAGGAACTACAAAACACTCATGAAAGAAATTGAAGAAGACACAAAAAGATGGAAAAATATTCCATGCTCATGGATCGGAAGAATAAACATTATTAAAATGTCTATGCTACCCAGAGCAATCTATACCTTCAATGCCATCCCGATCAAAATCCCAATGACATTTTTCAAAGTGCTGGAACAAACAATCCTAAAACTTATATGGAATCAGAAAAGACCCCGAATCGCCAAGGAGATGTTGAAAAAGAAAAACAAAGCTGGGGGCATCACATTGCCCGATTTCAAGCTATATTACAAATCAGTGATCACCAAGACAGCATGGTACTGGCACAAAAACAGACATACAGACCAATGGAACAGAATAGAGAACCCAGATATGGACCCTCAACTCTATGGTCAAATAATCTTTGACAAAGCAGGAAAAAACATGCAATGGAAAAAAGACAGTCTCTTCAATAAATGGTGCTGGGAAAATTGGACAGCCACATGCAAAAGAATGAAACTCGACCATTCTCTAACACCACTCACAAAGATAAACTCAAAGTGGATGAAAGACCTCAATGTGCGACAGGAATCCATCAAAATCCTAGAGGAGAACATAGGCAATAACCTCTTTGACATCAGCCCCAGCAACTTCTTTCAAGATATAGCTCCAAAAGCTAGTGAAACAAAAGCAAAAATGAACTTTTGGGACTTCATCAAAATAGAAAGCTTCTGCACAGCAAAGGAAACAGTCAACAAAACAAAGAGGCAACCCACAGAATGGGAGAAGATATTTGCAAATGACACTACAGATAAAGGGCTGGTATCCAAAATCTATAAAGAACTTCTCAAACTCAACACCCCAAAAAACAAATAATCAAGTCAAAAAGTGGGCAGAAGAGATGAACAGACACTTCTCTGAAGAAGACATACAAATGGCTAACAGACACATGAAAAAATGTTCATCATCATTAGCCATCAGGGAAATCCAAATCAAAACACACTGAGATACCACCTTACACCAGTTAGAATGGCCAAAATGGACAGGGAAAGAAACAATAAATGTTGGAGAGGTTGTGGAGAAAGGGGAACCCTCTTACACTGTTGGTGGGAATGCAAGTTGGTACAGCCACTTTGGAAAACAGTGTGGAGGTTCCTCAAAATTTTAAAAATAGAGCTACCCTATGACCCAGCAATTGCACTGTATTTACATGACCCAGTATTTACCCCAAAGACACAGATGTAGTGAAAAGAAGGGCCATTTGCACCCCAATGTTCATAGCAGCAATGTCCGCAATAGCCAAACTGTGGAAAGAGCCGAGATGCCCTTCAACAGAGGAATGGATGAAGAAGATGTGGTCCATATATACAATGGAATATTACTCAGCCATCAGAAAAGATGAATACCCAACTTTTACATCAACATGGATGGGACTGGAGGAGATTATGCTAAGCGAAATAAGTCAAGCAGAGAACGTCAATTATCATATGGTTTCACTTATTTGTGGAACATAAGGAATAACATGGAGGATATTAGGAGAAGAAAGGGAAAAATGGGGGGAGGGAGTTGGAGGGAGAGATGAACCATGAGAGACTATGGACCTGAGAAACAAATAGGGTTCTAGAGGGAAGGGGGGAGGGGTGATTGGTTAGCCCGGTGATGGGTATTAAGGAGGGCACGTACTGCATGGAGCAGTGGGTGTTATACGAAAACAATGGATCGTGGATCACCACATCAAAAACTAATGATGTATTGTATGGTGACTAACTTAATATAATAAAATTAAAAACTACAAAAAAAAAAGAAAAAAGAAATAATAAGGAAATAAAGAAACAAACAGTGACTATATAAAATTGCATGACAAAGAGGGTTAAGGAAAAATTTGGCCCAACATATGTAATAGGTATCTTTATTGTTAGAAGAAGAGTTTTCAATCTGCCAATGTGTACTGACATTCTCTGAGTTATAATACATGGGGCTCCCTAATTATATTTTTATAGGTAGACTATATATATTTTTTAAAGGTTTTTTTTATTTCTTTATTCGACAGAGATGAGAGACACAGTGAGAAAGGGAACACAAGCAGGGGGAATGGGAGAGGGAGAAGCAGGCTTCCCGTGGAGCAGGGAGCCCGACGCAGGGCTCGATCCCAGGACTCTGGGATCATGACCTGAGCCGAAGGCAGACGCTTAACGACTGAGCCACCCAGGTGCCCCAAGTAGACTATATTTTTAATGGAACGGTATCTCTTGAAATCAGGATTCCATTACTTTCAGAAAATGATGCTTTGGATATTCTAAAACTTTTACAGTGTTCTGGAATACAATAGCCATATGTGTATTGAATTGTCAGAAGACCTCTAGGTCCTCCAATAAAAAACTCCAAAACAACGGGAAATTCTCACACAATATAAGTGTTAGTGAAGGTCATACAGCTTCTCTTGAAGTGCTTCCAAGGACAGTAAATTCTCTACCCAATGAGGCATCTTCTCTTGCTCTCAAGCAACTCGATTTTATAAATGTTTTCTTATACTGAGATATTATCTGGTGCTTTATAAATTCTACCACTGATTCTAGCCTTATTTTCAGTGGAAGACAGAACAAATTTACTCATTTTTTCTCAGCTTCCCTGAGTTCACTTAATTTTTTCCTGTGTGATATCTTTTCTAGGACTCTTCATAAACCTGTCAACCTGAGATCACTCTACCCTCAAATCCTTTAAAATGCTGTGCTAAGAATAACCCTATTGGGGGGGGACGGGTCAATTCTGATCAATGCAGAAAAGTGTGAGATTACAACTTCTCATGTCATGCAAACTCTTTTCTTCCTGATAAGGCCAGAAATTTGCCATCACATCACACTGAGGATTCATATTAAACTTGAGATCAACTCAACGCCCCAGACGTTTTTATGTGAACGATTGCCACAGCATGTCCTCTATAACCTATACTTACGCAATTGACTTTTGAAATCGAAATGCCTATCACTGGGTTCTGCACAGTTGTATATAGGAATAACCTACCGGCTTCCTTTGGTGAGTTAATATAATTTTACCCTCAGAAGAGTTTAAGATAATAACAATGGCAATGAGCACAATATCGAAAATGGTAAATCACAATTGAATGGCCTCTTAAAGTTTAAACAGTGCTTTAACATATGGTATTTCATTTTATCCCCATATTCTAGATAGAGATGGTGGATATTAGCATCAGTTTGGAGAAGAAGCAGCTGAAGCATTAGAGATACTGTCCTATGATACTTATATGTCTAGTAAGTAGAACACAGGTCTAGAACACTATCTCTTACACCCTAATCCAAACTTTCTTCTTATCCCAAATACTTTTCAGTAGAACATATAAGCCAAGTCCTATAAACCCAAGAATATTGTTAAATATGCTCCATTCAACAGTGCCAGTGGGCCAGGGAACTGTCTTCCCCACTCTGCAGCATCTACTAATTCACCATGAACTTAACCAAAGGTAGGCATGCATGCCCAGAAGTGGAGGCTGCTAAATAGCAAGCTCTTCTATTCTCAGATTCTACTGTTTCTTTTGAAATGCTTAAAAAATCTAATTTCCTATCTGTGAACATAGACATTTAGTCATTAACAAGAATGCTAGTTGCTCTATTTTAGCAGTGATTATTTATGAATAAAAATATCATTTCTGTGTTAAAAATCCAAGAAAAAAAATGCTCCCTCTACTCATTATCCCTTTCACTCAGCCTGACAGTTTTCAAGAATTTGGAAAATGAAAGCTGGAAAATATCTACACATTTGTATCAAGTCCATTCCTCAGGAGCCAGGGTGGACTTTTTCCTTAAAGTTTAATGAAGAGGAACTGGAAACAGATACAGGATCTCCTTAAAATAATAAGAAAAGTAGTACCACAGAAACTTGGGAGTCACAATCCAAGGTTGGATCACACAAGGCATGTGAAAAGATAGCATTATTAGCTTGAGGGCTGAGAGGTTATTATATATATAAATATATATATTTTCCAGCTAGAATAAAGAGACAGTCAGTGTATTTGTATAGGACACAAGGGCATAGGGAAAATAAACCACTGTCTCAAAAACAGGGAAAATAGACCACTAATAGACCACTATTATCCAGTCCCAACCATAGCCCAGAATTGTTCAAGAGTGATCAAAACTAACAAAGATATGCAAGGGGGAGGGGAGATATCTGAGGTCATCTGTCTCCAGACCATGGCCTATTAGGATCTAGAGTGACAACCCAAGAAACCAGATCATTTTTTGATAACCTCTATAAAATTATTGGTAAAAACCCATGCTTAATCATTGAATAAAAATATTTAAGATGTAACCACATGAGGAGGACCTCAAAAAATCCCTGTTGTCTAAAGATACTCTTCATTTATTAAAACCAAGAAATAATCATTAACCCAGCAGTAATGAGAGTTTCCAAGTTTAGCTTTTGGCAATAACTATTTTTACCTAAAACAACACTATTATTATTAGTAGTAGTAGTAGTATTGAGATATATAATGAACAAGTAAACTAAAATTTTATGCTTTTCAATGTCAAGCAAGTGCTTTTCAAACATATTCATTTCATTACTGTAACAACCACATGATAAAATTGGGGTAGACTGAAAAATTCAGCCATGCTATTTTGTAACTCTTCTCATCAAGGTGAAGTCTGCTTATACAAACTTTAATCTGCCATGGCCTCGTGAGTTGCTTTGACCTGCAGAATACAGCACATCAATATAGAATACAGCAGGGCAAAATTCAACCCATTACAGGCAGCAAGGAGACTCTTTAGTTGAAATGGTAAGTGAAATAAGGATATTACTATTGGAAACTGAAAAAAAAAAAAGTGATCATAAAACCCTTGACAAACCTGTCACTTGCAGTAACTTGAATAATGGAAAATATGCCAAATGAATTTGTATATTTGGTTAAGGAAATTTTGAAGCAGAATATTGAAAATGCCATTTGCCTTTTGTGATCAATGTAGGATAAGGTTGAGAAACAACAAGTGCACTAAACAGAAAATCCTTATATTTAAAATCTGAAGGTAGAAAAAATATAAGATAACCAAGACTTATTTGGTTAGTAAAAAAAAAAAAAAAAAAACTTTCATATTTTTTAAGTCTCTCTACCACCATCCCTAAAAGAATCTCAAATTAAGAAATGGCTTCAGGCTAAAGTGAAGAATGAGGCAGTAAAACTTTTTGTAAGACCTATGTAAGGGTTAAAGTAGTACCTTGGAAACCCTTTTCACAGGTCTCTGGATCAAAAGGGGTTGTACCAGAGAAGCATTATCCACATCTGAACCTGAAGCAAATTACAAGATTATGGACACTGAGCCTGATGCCATGATTGATGGGACTTGGGAAGTCTAAATGATGTTCAATGTATTTTCCATTTGGGGGAAAGAAACATCAATGTGGACAGAAGGTGGTCTATAGCAGATTGTTGTAGTAATGGTCTCAAAAGAATCATACTTCCTGCTATCTCAGCCTTTGTGAAGCTCTTCCCACACTGATTCTTGCCTTAAGCTTGTAACTCACTTTGGTCCATGAGACATCCAAACATGAAACAAGCAGAGGTTTAATAAGTGCCAGCATAATGAGATCACCATCTTGGAATGCTTCTACTACCGGGTGAAGAAGTTGAGATGAAAGAATACCTGGAGAAAGAGAACCATTCTAGGCATCCCAGCTGAGGGACCGATTATATGAGTGAAATTATCTTAGATCATTTAGCTCCATGGTATTACCTAACCTATCCTGTCTCCTATGCACTACCATTGCTTAGCAAGCCAAGATTCCACTGTTGGCCTGCCCCAAATTTGTTACCCTTACTCCCAATTCTTCTATCAAGAACATGTTCTAGTTGGGTCCTCTAATTGGCAGATTGATTTATATCACTGCTCTTTACAATGGCTAAAAGGGAAAGCTATATTTGCTTTTGTTAAATTTTGAGGAGACCATCACGATTAGTTAGGAGACTATTATCACTACCATTCTGGTCTTAAATTTGAATTTCCTTAGGACAAGATGTTGTTATCATAAATGAGTTGAATAATTATATCATCTTGGAAGTAGAGAACCTTTAAAATGTGTTATATATGCAGTAGAAAAATATCTTTCTCTTTGGCAGTCCAACCTTGTCTAGCAGCCAAAACGAAATAATTGAGCTTGGTAATATGATGAGTCTGCATAAAACCTCCAACTATAGGTGTTAATGCCTGAATAGAACTGGCTATTTGTTTTTATTCATACAAGATTGTAAGCTGTATGAGAACACATCTGTGTGTTTCTCAAAAGATATGACAGTGCCTGTCACATAGTAAAAGCACATTAAATAGTTAAATCAGTAGATGAGATTCTCTTCTAGAATGTGTTTTTGTTGGACAAATTACAACTTTCATGACAAGTGGGAATGCTAGCAAATATTTAATGTATTTTAAAGATCTAATACTGAGAATTGTACAATTAGTTTAGCAGGGATTAGCTCATGTGACCTCCTCACAACCCAAAGACCCTAAAGCTCTGAATGATTATACCTTTCTCAAAAGTTGACAAATTAACCATTGGCAGATCAAATGTTTTCTAATTCCCAGAATAAAACTTTTTTCCCAGGCACCTGTCTTTTAGTAGCATTTTCACTACTGTGAGGCTATAACCCCATCATGTGTACTCTCATCTACTGAGTATATATTTAATTACCTCACTTCTTTTATTTAAGCTTATTTTAAGTAAGACTTTATATCTTACAATAATTGGACAACGAATATAATTTGCTATACATAAAAGACAATTATGAAATTAATTTAATTAAAGCAAATTATTAAATTGTTCTCATTGCTTCCCCAAATCTGGTGAAGTATATTTTCTTTCTCCTATTTTTCTTTTCACATTATAATTTTGTCCTAAATATTCATATTTGGGTATTTATAGATAAGCCTCACTCAAACTCTCTACATTATTTTAGCAAAAACGCTGTGCCAATGGGCTACCTTTATTCACATGTCATTAAACAAATCTATCTCAATGTTAGAGTTCATGCATAAATGTGTTTTATTGTAACTGACTAATGAAATACTTTTCTCAAGTCAAAACTCAGGAAAGTTCTTCAATTGCAGGTTTATTTTCCTCACTGTAATATTTTCCTAAGACCTCTCCTCCTCTTAAAAAAATTCTCTTTTTCAAAATTACTACTTTTATTTTATTCTTAATTTTAAAGACAAATTTCTTAAGGCCCCATTCACTGACTCCACTTCACGACCCTCCCACAGAGGGTCTTTAAGGTCACTTAAAGGTCACTTGGCAGATCAAATGTTTTCTAATTCCCAGAATGTTCCCAGTGATTCTTTAAGGTCACTGATAATATCTTAGTTGGCTTAGATCATAGACCTTTCCCTCTATATATAATATTTAACTAATTGTTCCTACTTAACCTCTCAAACTGCCTTTACTTCTGTGAGGATGGGATCACTAGGCTCAAACTGTTTCTGACTGTATCTTCATCTGATAGCTTCAATGAGTCCTATTTACCAAGCTCTGGATTCTGTTTCTACTTGTCTGCTATCCATAGGAGATAATATGTCCTTGATTGGAGGGAGGGAATGGGGCACGGAACTCAAGCTTACCACTAACAGATCTAAATGAAACTCAACTTTTAATGCCTCAATACTGGTCCCTCCTCCTTTGTTTCCTATGGTTTTTAGTGTCACTTTCATCTACCCAGTTTTTCAAACCTAAAATCTTGGGATCATCTCATTGATGCTACATTTAAGTAATTGCCAAGTCCTGTGTTCTACCTGAAACTATCAATTCAAACTTCTTAGTCTGGAATTCATATCTTTACATGATCCAATCATTCCTTTTACTCAGTATGTATTTACTTTTTATCTTTGATTGGGCAATTAATTAAAAAGTAGATTAAAATACACAATCTTTAAACATTTTGATCCAAGAAAAAAGGCATAAATATACATTCATTTGTCGATCATTTCATGCAAAACCTAGGCTTTCCCCCCCTCCTTCCTTCCTTCTTTCTTTCCTTCTTGCTTTATGCCTTCTTTCTTTCTTTCTTTCCTTTTCTTTCTTTCTTCCTTTCTCACTCCCTCCCCCGCCTTCAATTCAGTATGGATTCATCAACTGCATGAATCACATACTTTTTCCAGTTTTAGTTTCTGTGGAATGGAGTAAGTTCTTAGAGATACCTATGAAGCAGTTTCAATGCACAATCCTTTTACATTTTAAAATGTTCCTCCAAACTCTCATATTTGACTTTTCCAACCACAAGTTCTGTTGTGAACAGAAATTAATGAAATGATTAATTTCAAATGATTCATCTATGTTGTGTCTTTTCAATGCATTGACTTACTAGCATTCACAGAAAAAATAACCACCTTTCTTTTTTGTGCTTTCATTTCTTTGGCTGACATACTTTTAAATTACTATATATTTACAATAACAAGAACCATTGGCAGGAGTAGTTTTAGGAACAAAAGCAAGTAACTCCTGTTAAGAACACAATTTGTAGAAGCAGAAATGCACAAATGTGTTGCAGACTTGCTTAGCAGTCGAAGAGTTCAATATGCTATGAGCATCATAATAATACCTTACAGAAATGAGGGAAGACATTGGTAATGCAGCAACTTGAAGCTGGTTGAAGGAGATACACCATACTTGCTATTCTCCTTTAAAAATAATAGTCCTGACCTTTGCTTCCCACAGTCCTCTCTCCCACCCAGCCCATTCAAATTTACAAGTATTTTAAGCATATTAATCTCAAGTTCCAACTCAAATTCCACCTTCTCTATGTCCAGTTCCTGGATGCCCCTACCTGAAATATTTCCCCTGTTCAAACTACAGTAACATTTGTCTACATGAATTTTGTAGGCTAATCTTTTCTTCTTAGAATTATAGTTATGACCTTGCATATTTTATTATTTAAGTGCTTGGAATGCAGTTGTTGTTACTGAATTACCTTGGTATGCTCCAAAGAATTTGGCATGAAGAAGGCAAAATGAGTATGCCATCATCATATCTCCAAGCCAGCTCACTGGCTTCTAGGGCTTAGAGAAAGAAGAGATAATGGAAGGGCTTATAGAAAATATACCCAACAAGCGGACATAGCTTGAACCTAGGTGTTTTTTCATCAGATTATCTTAATTTGCAGTTGAGTATATTTGAAATGGGTGATTTCTAAGGTTGGTTTTTTTTTTTAATTTTTAAGTTTTCATTAAAAGGAATTTGCTGATGGGCGCCTGGGTGGCTCAGTTGGTTAAGCGACTGCCTTCGGCTCAGGTCATGATCCTGGAGTCCCAGGATCGAGTCCCACATTGGGCTCCCTGCTCAGCAGGGAGTCTGCTTCTCCCTCTGACCCTCCCCCTTCTCATGCTCTCTCTCTATCTCATTCTCTCTCTCAAATAAATAAATAAAATCTTTAAAAAAAAATTTAAAAAAATAAAAATAAAAAAATAAAAGGAATTTGCTGAAATAGCAAAATTTACATAAACTGATATATCCTAATGAAGGAATATTTTGCAGTCATTATTTAAGATGCTGTTTGCAAGGAGTATTTTGTATAATAAGGGAAAAATGTCTTATAATGACAACTGAAAAAAAAAAGCAAGACAGAAAATTAAGAATACAGGTTAAGAACAACTATTAAACTTTAGTGGAAAAATAGTGGAAATTAAAAGACAAACGTAGAGAAACTGGGTGGTTTGTTTCTTTCATTTTTTATTTCATTCAAATTTTATACCAAGAGTATGTTTTAATTTTATGATCGTGTGTCTTGATATTTTTAAAGAAAGTTGCTCAATTTTCATAACTTGAATTTATCCCCTTTTATTAAGCAATTATTCTGTTAATAGCTATCAGCAAATACAAAAAGGAGAGTGTGGGTAGAAGCAAAGTGCAAATCACAGGACTATTGTTAGCTCCTGAATTACAAATGAGAATGCCAATGATTTATTTTCAAAGTATAAGGTGCCTGACTTTCAACTTCTAATCCAAAGATTAGATCAACAAGAGAAAAGCTACATACGTGATTAAGATCACAATTTTAATGTACTTCCTCAGATGATAACAATACTATCTTTTCCCTCTAGGTAGGTGAGAGGGCCTAAAATAATTTTTTTACATATCTTCTATTTAATCTCACAGAGTCTCTGGGAGATAAGAAAGAAAACTAAACACACATAAAAGCAAAAGACCATGGCTTTTCATCTCTTAGATGTGACCTGGGACAAAGAATGTGAAGAGATTAAAGTCATCTCAATGACCCTTGACTAATTTATCTTCCTCTCTGTGCTCCCTCATCTATTGCAACACTACCCTTCCAAGGTTGACAGCTACCCACTGGCAGGAGCAGAAACAGCTTAGAGAACATCTAGGGAGACATGATGAAGATGAAGGACCAACTTCAACGTAGCTAAAATTTCCTTGATTTTTTGAGAAATCCTTAAGAGTCCTCTTGCATGTCTCCAGCTTAGTGATCATCATCGGATCTCCTCCTTGGGCTGTCAATAATGTCCCCAAGTGATCTGTCTTAAAAACTGGTGTATTGTTTTTTTTAGGGCTGCTGTAACAAAGTACCACAAACTGACTGGTTTAAAACAACATAAACCATTTATCTCATAATTCTGGAGGCTAGAAGTTCAAAGTCAAGGCGTTAAAAGGGCTATGTTCTGATGCCTGGAGGAAAGGAGCCTTCCTTGCCAAATCTCACAAGATCACCAGTCATTGGATTAGGCACCCTCCTTCTCCAGTATGACCTCATCTTAACTAATTACATCTGCAATAATCTGTTCCAAAATAAGGTCACATTCTGAGGAAGTGGGGTTAGTACTGCAACTTATTTTTGGGGGGACTAAAATTCAACCCCTAACAGCTGGGTAAAAAGAAAGATCCTCCATCCTAACAATTCAACAAAATCAACAAAGTGCCATGAATACGCATATCCACTCCTTTCAGTAATGCATGTCTTGTTATTTGAAAGCTAGTGAGATGGAGATAAAATTATCTCACCATGAAAATCAGTATATCAAGGACTCACTAAGATATATGGAAAAGAGTTTTGCCTTCTCACGTGTACATGCATGCATGCACACACAGACCTACTCCTGATTCTAATCATACTTCATGGCTCATTAACATGGACAAGTGATGTAAGAATTGTAGCTCCTTTATCTCTGTGTGACAGAAAAGAAAATAACTTTTCCTTTCTTTCAACCTGCTAAAAAACTAATTTTGCAAACTCTTGCCTATGTCCCTTTTCTGCTTAGGCTGGCAGTTTCTTCGGGGCCTTTGTGACGAAAAGGGAAGGAAAGGCAAAACAGTAAGAAACAGAAGTGCTAGAGAAAGAAAATGAAATTTAGCAGCAAGACTAGACAGAAGAGAAAGAGTGAGGCATTTGGGAGTATCCAAGTTATGTGGTTAAAAAAAAGGAAGTAATATTAACAAGTATAGTTGTCAATTAACTATGCCTTTAATGAGTGAAATATACAAGTCAAAGACTTGAAATATTTTTACATCAGTTGGACTTCCTGGGATATGACTTCAATCCCAGTGATACTATACTACTGACTCATATAGATCACACATATATAAGTGTTATATATAAAATCTGAAATAATGCTACTAATAATATATGCTTCGTGATAACAAGGAGATAAGAATATTTATTAACCTCAGAAGCAGTGCCTGACATAATAGATGCTCAATAAAAATACCAGCCTGTCTTCCTTCTACCATTCTCTGAATGGTTATCTTGCTATGCAATGAGTTCTAATTACTCAGAAACATCTAGTGCCTCTTCAACCTCCAGAGATGGAATCATTTTTACATACAAAAGTCAAGAAACATTCTGGCTACAATATTAACCAGATAACCAGGAGCATTAGATCTGATTCCTTGAGTGCATGCCCTTTGCACCCAATGCAATTTTAAGCTTTCATTTACATCTAAAAAATAACCATTAGTTAGATACTCCATCCATTCATTCACCCATCCACTTAACCATCCATTAATCTATCCATTCACCCATTCATTCACTTATTCAACAAATACTTATAAGTACCTGCTTACATACCAGGTAGTATTCTAGGAAGTAGATACATAGTGAAGAATAACAGAGACTCTTCCTCGGCTTTTACCAAGTTACATTCTAATGAGTGAAACCAACTACAGTTAACAGATAAAGAAATAAGACAATTTGTGATTTATTGGCCTCTATACCAAGCACTAGAGATACACTTCTGGCGGGGGCAGGGGGGGTTGGCGCTATAAGGGTGTGTAGGGGTATTCTAGAGTGGTCCAGGAACAAAAAAAAAAAAAAGGAAGAAGAGGAAAAGGAAAAAGAAAAAAAGACACACACACACTCAAAACAATATGTACAAAGGAACAGAGGTAAAATTCATATTACATTTCAGGACAGCAATTCAGTCTAGACTGTACAGATAAGTAAAAGGGATGGGAATGCCACAAATGTAGTTAGAAGGGTAGAGAATATACAAATTGTAATGTGTATGTTGTTAAGTGGTATGTTAAGAATCTGGACTATATCCTAAGGAAAGGGGGCACATTTGAAAAATGTTAAGTAGGGCATTTTTCAGCCCTGTGTTTTAATATTGTCTTTCTGACAACAGTTACTCAAATTTAAAGTCTGAAATGAAAAGGTACAAATAACTGACATTACTTGGACTTGGAGTCTTTTTCTGTCCTGGCTTCTGGTTTTGGATTGAATTCTTCTCAGATCAGTCTATTTCTTATTTGGACCCATGTTGCCTTTCTGGTTCCTGATTTTGCATATTTCCTTCTTCTCTACAACCCAACTATTCACTCAGCTTAGTTCCTGGATCTAAGAATTTGCATTTACACATTGCCTACCAAGAATTGTTGTTGCTTCAACACCAGCCCCCTCTGCCACAAGCCAGTGCTCTACCTTTGAGCATGCCATTCACTGGATTCATTTTGTGTCATAATGGGAATAAAATATCAGGTTTTAACTGACAGTCTTAAAGAGCTCTTTAAAGGGACCATCACAAATTGAATTCCTTCTTCCAAAAACTTATATACCCAGGATGGATGAGGGGAATGACCATATACTTAAGACTAATAGCACACAATACTATGCATTTTCGGGAAATAGTCATATTTTATATTGTATGGCCATCATTTTTAACAACAGCCATGGCACAAAAACTGTTTTCTCCCTGATCATTCATATGCTTTTAAAGCATTTTCTTTTCATCTCCAAAAAAAAAAAAAAACACCCATAAGGAGACAATGACTTTACTTGAGTCCTAGAATAGCTGAAAAGAGTATATTCCCCATTGTTAATAACATGAAAGGGAGGGTGCTAGTAGGTGGGCATTCTGAGATTTAAATTAACTACAACCAAAATATATAATTAGAGCTGTTCAGATGAAAGTTGACTCATGGAAACATGTGGAAGAAACGAGATAAATAAAACGAACAAGGTATCTACCAACGATTTTGTCGTTTTTGTCAGCCTTCAAACATTTCTCTCTAAGTGCAAAATATATTCTGGTAATTTTTTTTTTTTTTTAATGTCTCAAGAAGGAACTTTACTCTAAAGACAGTCTGTCCATCAGTCTGGAGCAGTGTGAGGAGCTGCCTCTGGTTTTTGAATGGAGGTGGGAGGCTAAACAGGCTAGAACAGGAACCAACTCTCCTTTTCTCTCCCTTGGCCTAGGCATACCACATGGAAAATGGTTGTATGAAGTGGAATTGTTAATCAAATAAAGCTCTTACACTAGAGCTCTAGCGAGGGCTTCTACTACTTCCTTCATTCACTTACTTAACTTGCTTCACAGTTTCTGAGTTGAACTCCACAAATGGTCTCTAGTGTTAGTGAGCATTGCATAATTCCCAAGAAACCAAGGCAATGACTACAAGTTTGTAGTTGGAGCAATCAGATCCATATGCTGGACACTAGCCTACCCTGACCTCTCCAGGCCTTCCCTGTAGTTACTTTGAACAGAGGTATGCCTTCAGATGGTCAAGCAAGTTTCCATGTCTTGAGGGGGCTGGATCCATGAGCTGCAATTGGTGCGGGCTCTGATGGTGGTGGGACACCAAGGGGAGAAACAGATTGTGAGTGGTCAGCCGTACAGTCATGACAGGTGAGAATCAGTGTAGTCTCCTGGCCTCCTGCCTAAGGTGCTAGCAGGTGACAGGTGAGGGCAGATTCAGTAACCCCATTGACACTCCTTGGGTAAGGACAGTTCCATAGCATGGTGGACTTACATTATAAAAGGATGGGAAACCCTGCATCATCTGATTTGAATATTGAAAAAGAGATTTGGTTAAACAGGACATGAAAATGATACCTGAGATTCATGATATTCCTGTAAACAAAATATGTATAAGGCAATCTCTAGAAGTCATTTTAAAAAGACCTCTGGAGCCTAAACTGTAACTATCCAATTGTACCAGATGTCAGCTTTCATGATTGTATCAATCTTCCTCCCTAAATAGATATTCTGAAAACCCACTGGGGACATATGCATTTCAGTAACTTCCAATGGGCTTCAAATACAAGCGTTCTTTATCTATAAAAGAATTACTACAAGAAAAGACTATTATCATTATAAAAATTCTATTCCCCAAGGGAGGATTAGAGCTTTTCTTTGTAATTAAACTTCCTTTTAAAACAAAACAAAGGGGCGCCTGGGTGGCTCAGATGGTTAGGCGTCTGCCTTCGGCTCAGGTCATGATCTCAGGGTCCTGGGATCGAGTCCCGCATCGGGCTCCTTGCTCCTTGGGAGCCTGCTTCTCCCTCTGCCCCCCTCTCTCTCTCTCTCTCTCTGTCTGTCATGAATAAATAAATTTAAAAAAAAAAAAAACAAAGAACATTTTTAGAGAGAGCTTCTAAATCTTGCGAACACTTTGCTTCCTTCTAAAAGCCATGTTAGATGTAAACGGATCCTTCTATGTCTGATTATGTTCAGAAGCTATTTGGGACTGGTTTTTTTATTTTGCTTTAAGAAAGGAGTATGTAACAGCTGCATTTATCTTCTGAAAAAGCAGACATGGTTAAAAGCCATATACAATATGCTACTTTCTTATTTGGTTGAGCACTTAAAACCTATTCCTAAAAATAAGCAGAAAATAATTATAAATAAACAAGATTTTATAGCTGGAATCAACTCTAAGTTAAGAATGATAACCAGAGAGAACAATGGTTACAGAGGAAGAACCAATTTATAGCAAGGTACTTTCATGCAATGTAAATTTTATCAATGAAGCTGTGCCTTTCTTTACATAATACACTTGCTCATATCTGTAATCACGAGGTGGCATTTGTTCTCTGGGACATAATATTCTAGAACCTTCTGACCCAGGTAGGAGATGGCTATACAGTAAAATTGGCCATGAGCAGCATGGAAAGATGGAGATCCACATATGGCAGTGATAATGAGACTGGAGAAATATAGGCAAGTAAGAAAGCTTAAGTTTAGGAGTAAATAAAAATAGACCTAGAAAATGGAGCTTGGATCAATAGGTTATCCAAGCACCGAGAAGTCCATTAAAACTTCGAGAATCTAGGACTTGCGCCAGCAGAATCCTCAAGTTAATCCAGGAAATGTTCTGGGTCAGAGTGAAGCCTTAGGTTAATACTTTGCAAAAAGTTTTTGAGCAGTTGGATCCCTTTCTTCAAATGAAGTTTTAGTCAGAAACTCTGTATGCCAAACAGTTAAAGCAGCTTTGCCTGGAGTGGGTTGGGGATATGGCCAGCAGCCTCCCCTCTGGCTATATTGAAGACTGTGTGTGCTGGGGTGATTGGGGCATTGGAACTGAGGGAAGCATAATTCCAATGACCTGGTTCTAGGAAAGTGCTTTCTGACTTATGCAGTTCCAAGCTCCTGGTTTATACAATGACCCTTTAGCCATCTCCCCTGATCTCAGTGTTTTCCATAACATTATAGCAGAGTGAAACCAGCCCCAATTTCAGATAGAACATTAAAATTCTGGATCTGAATGTTTGCATTGTGATGTCAAGCTTTATCTATAAAACTGCAAAAAAAAAAAACCAAACTTATTTCACTTAATGAGGAGTAATTAAGATATATAACAGATAACAATGTTAAATTTTAACCAAGCCCTATGATCCTGGAAAGCAGTGATGGTTAAGAAATCGCACCATCTGGGGCGCCTGGGTGGCTCAGTTGGTTAAGCGACTGCCTTCGGCTCAGGTCATGATCCTGGAGTCCCTGGATCGAGTCCCGCATCGGGCTCCCTGCTCGGCAGGGAGCCTGCTTCTCCCTCTGACCCTACCCCCTCTCATGTGCTTTCTCTCATTCTCTCTCTCTCAAATAAATAAATAAAATCTTAAAAAAAAAAAAAAAAGAAATCGCACCATCTACCATTTTTGTGTTTGGGAAACACCTTACTATATGGAAGCATCCTTCCCCACAAGACTTAGGTAAGATCCAAGGATGCCCCCATGTTTACCTATGACAACGTCAGACACAGACTCTCCAATTTTTTTTTTTTGCTTCATAAATGGTTGGCTGAACCGTTTTATCAACACTGATCAAACAGAACAAAATGTTTGTTAACCAAACTTTGGTTAAGATTTTCTCCTTCCCTGAGATCCCTAAACATTGGTCCACCTTCAGGCTGAGCCAGCACACAAACTTTCTTTAACAACAACTCCCAAGATCAGTCCTACTTCAGGAGGAAATATTCCCTGATTTCCTGTCTAATAAGGCTACCTCCAACTGTTCCCTTCATTCATCACATTTCCCACACCTAGTTCTTTATAGCCTTGTTGACTCCTTCCTGTGAAAAGAAATCATCTTTCTGCTTAACTTTGAGATGCTTGCAGAGTCCCTGGTCTGAGCATTCTCCCCCTTGGTATAGCCCTCCTCTCCCTAAAGTCTCTCCTTACCTAAGTCAGGGTTTGCATTAATTTGACACAAAAGAAATTGCTAAGGAATTAAAAAACACAGCAAAATGCCCAGGCAAGACAGTCTTCCATTAGTTGTTGGGGGATAGAAAAATCCAGGGGGGGGGGAAACACAACAACAACATATTTTTACCATTTGGGCATGGAGGGTCAGAAAGTTCTCAGGAATACTATCTATGATACCCAGATTTCTCAAAGTAGTGCTATAGGGTCACAATTGACATGAATCATTGGTTATAAACAACAGTTAAAAGTGATTTCAAAGCAAAAGTGCTTTGCAAAGTATAAAGCATTGTATAAACATCGAATGAAACTGCACAGGTCAGAAAGTGTTCTCCTAGTACAAGGCATTTTAAAATGTGCTTCTTTCATCTTCAATGACCCCAGACTCCAAGCCAAGACCACATAAAGTCTCCAATACAGCCAACAAGGGAGGCTGCTAGCAATATCTTCACTGTACTCTGAACAGAGCCACTATTTCAACTATTTGGTATATAAAGCTTCTGAGTAAAATTTCACTTAAAGGAAAGGATTCAACTACTTAAAAAAAAAAATGTTTGAAAAGTATTACCCTAAGGCTTCAATCCAATCAACTAAATGACAATAATTTTAATCCATCTCTACCTAATCAGATATGTTATTGGAGAATTAATGCACTGGCCATGATTTAAGTACAATATCAAGTCAAATACTAGTTGTTAAGGATTAGTCTACTTATTAATAGCAATACAAATCATAGCTAAAAATGGTACTGATCAAGGCAAGATTTACAAAAGATAAAAGCATTTAATAACAAATCATAGACCTGACATCATTCTTTGGTTTACCTGGAGAACTAACGTTCATGAAAGCCCCAACTAAGCTCATCCTGATTTCTTGCCATCACAAATCTTACAGGTATCGGCAAGCATGGGCCTACTGTTAGTTAATAGTTTTGCAACTCCTGGTATGGCTCGTAGATTCTTCCACTTACTCATAAATTCCCTCTTTATACTAGACATTGAGGATACAGGAGAGATGGGTCAGGCATGACCCCTGCCTTCAGGGAGCTTGTGTAGAGAAGAGCAGTGCTCAAACTTTATGGTATAGTAGAATCACTTGGGGGGCTTGTTAAAACCTAAGGTGCTGGGACCCACTCTCAGAGTTTTTGATTTAGTAGGTTTAGCATGGGGCTCAAGAATTTGCTTTTCTAATGAGTTTCCAGGTGACGCTGATACTGCTGGTCTGGGAGCTATTCTTTAGGAACAAATAGTCTAGTGGTTACTAGAGATGCGATGCTCTTAGGAACTTGCCGACTGCATCTTTGTTAGAATGAGACAGAGAACTTCTACTCTTTGGAATGAGATTCCAATGTGCTGTTGAGCTTTGTGCATAATCATAAAGACTAATTGCAGAGAGACTGAGTGGGCATTCCTGATAAACTCTAGATTACCTCTGATAACAAAAAAATGGCTCACAAATGAAAATCAATCAAAGTGCTCTGTTTTGATATAAAAGACATTAAAATTGAACTTGCAGAATTGGAGTTGTTTTGTGTTAAAATCATGTGCTTGTCAAAGTGCTAAGCTACTATGGTAATGACTTATACAAATATAGTTTAACAAAAACAAGCATTTCCCCATTTATAGTACAGAAAAGCAGAGTTTGTGTCATTTATTTCAGAAGCCAAGAAATATGTTCTGATCATTGGTAGAATAATAAAATAGATCTTTTTCATAAGGATAACTTAAATCTTTGTATTTCAAAAAAAATTTCAGACCTATTCCTTTCTTATTCTCACCTTAGCCATTTTATTTTGGTTGCAAAAGAGGGGAGACGGAGGGTAAAGTCTGAGATAAAGAAGGAAGGTTGTTTCGTTGAAAATACCACCATAATATCTCTGAAGCCAGTGTGCAATATAACATGTTTAAATGACTCTGATTCTGAACTTTGACAAATGTGATGAAATTGAAGCAAAATTCAAAAAATAAGACAATGCATTTGAGCAACAGGAGGGCATCTTTTTTAAATGATTAATTCTTCAGAACTAATAAGAAAGAACTTCAATTAAAGGATCAGGAATGCCACCTACTTTGTACTAGTACAAGTATTTATGCGACCTTCAAGTCTTTTGGGAATAAAGCATGATCTGATAAATAGGTAAATAAATAAAAAAATTTTTAAAAAGGGCTGCTAACATCAACTCATACTCAAAGCTTTTTCAACGTTTTATTGAATCCAAACAAAAGTAAATAGGTTCAAAACACTGATAACAGAGGCACCTCCAGTGATGTTTCTACTGCTGAAGAGGAGAGATAAACCAATCAGGAAGTTGGGAGATTTGTTCTCTAAAATATCTCACCCAAAAGGTAATCCCCAAAATAAAGGAGTTTGAATGGTGTTTCTCAATCCCAACTACACACCACGATTACCTGGGAAATGTTCAAGCCATAACATCATTATCTGGGTCCTTCCCCAGACTAATGAAATCAAACTTTCTGGGTATGAAACCATCGAAATTTGTTACCAGCTTTCTAGTTGTTGCAAATGTGCTGCCAAGGTTAAGAAACACTAGTTGAGAGGCAAGACTGGTCTCTGTACCTCATATGTAATGTATCCTTTTCAGGTTATTCTGTCATATCCTGGTTAAAGTTAGCTTCCACTCATCACTTCCAGCATTGCCAAATGAATTATTAACTTGTTTGCACCCTTTTTTTTGAGTTCAATAAGCATACTTTGTAGAGTTTGCAAGAACCAGAAAACTTAAAGGAAGCCACTTGCTCAATGTCACTTGCAATCATCACTATTTTCAAACCAGAGGACACCCAGGGACATTTCAACTCTATCACCTCACCTATATCCCACTGAGGCATAAGGGAAGATGGAAATGATGTTGAACAAAAGTGAATGAAACCATAAACCAGAGCTGCTCAAGATGGAGTGTAATGTTCAGACTGCTCTGCTTTAGCTTTCAGCTGGGAATAAAATGGCTGTAAGCAAGGGTACACAGTGATTGCTTTCCAAGGTAGCCTCAGAGCAGCAAATGGGCATTGAAATGTGATTCGACAGAGGACAAAACTCCAGACACCAGTTCAGAGTCCAAGGAAATAACACACAATGGGAAACAAAGAGCTTATTCCTAATTTTTCCCCTTAAGCAGAACTATCCTAAACTGGTAAAAAAAAAAAAAAAATCAGGTATATTTGCTTACATGTATCCAGACACATACAGAGTCACACATTTACCTCACTCCCACTGCATAAGCAGTGGCACGAATTTATTGCATATCTCTCAAGCCTTTCCAGTGTATCCATACATTAACATACTATATATTAATTATATATATATATAGGAGGTCATGCAACACAAATTAATGCCGAGCCTGCTTTGTTATTCAATCTGTAACATAGTCATCTTTTCATATCTATAACAGTAGCTCTATTTCACCCTTTCCAAAGCTATCTTATATTTAATCGTGTGGATGAATTATTCTTTCACTACGCAATTCCTCCTCGCTGGATGTTTAAAGAGTTTCGTATCCTTTGCACTTAAACCCTGTGCACTTGTCATATTTTCTCTGGATAAATTTTTTGCTGTAAAGTCACTGAAATCTAAAGAATGCACACATCAAATTTTGCTAGCAGGGGGCTGGTATGATACAGTGTGTCGAAGACTAAGACTAGAGGCAGATTGCTGAGGTTCAAATCCTCTCTCTGATGCTAAGTGAGCAACTCAGCGAGTTGGAATTTCAATTTCCTCTTTTGTGCAATAGTGGTAATAACATGTCCCACATAATGATTAGGAGGCCTAAAGGGGGAAAAAAAGTAATGTATTGAGCAAAGTGTACAATCAAAGCAAGAGCTCTATGCATGTTAAAGTTTTATTTACCTTTTGCAAGATGGTTCTTAAGAAGAATCGCACAAATTTAGACACTTTTGCCAATTTCTGGCATCAACACACTTTTGAACCTTTGGCTCATCTGAAGGGTGAAAACTAATCCCACAAGATTGTTTTCATTTGAATTTCTTTATTAGTGAAGCTGTGAAAGGATTGCAATCTAAAATGGAACCACAGGTAATGAAATGGAGAGTCTCCTGCATGTGCTTCAGAAAAATGGAACTTAAGAAGTGAGACACTGATTTCCAGTAAATGTCTGAATTATAGAAGACAGAGGCTAATCTCCTGACCAATGAACATCTACCAAGAATCTCTCCGAATCCTCAAGCCAATGAACTTACTGCTTGGATTCTGGCTGGACTTCTTTTGCACTCCTTGTCCAGAAATACAGTCCACCCAAATCCCCAAAGGACTTGCCTGAAGCTTGCTATACAGCATGCATTTCCTGAACTGTAATTCTTCTATTCCCCAGGAAACTCAATTTCTAATCATTTGTGCTTGCCTCAGGTTACCTCTTTATTTAGGTTGACAAAGCTGATCATTTCTTCTTATCTACTATGTGTTTTTTTTTTTAAATGTGCATAATTAGTCATCGAATTTCCTTCCTTCTTGCATCTATTATGAAATTATTAGACTCTATTTCAGGGACTGGCAAACTACAATCTATGGTCCAAATCTGACCTGCTGTTCATTTTTATAAATGATGTTTTATTGGAAAACAGTCACATCCATTCATTACATATTGTCTACAACGTCTTTCATGCTACAATGACAGAGTCAAGTGGTCCCTCCAAAAACTCTATGGCTCACAAAGCCTAAAATACTTACTACTGAACTCTTCACACACACAAAAAAATTTGTTGACCCTATCCTATGGTAATTTTTCCTGTCCATCACTGCCTCCCTTTCTGGACTATACATTTGACTATAAACACAGGGATAGTACTCGGATCACTGCAAGCCCTTTACCTAGCACCGTACTTGGCAGAGCTGGCATTTACTGAATGTTTTAATGTCATTTGTTTCACTGAAAATCATAAAGTTTAGAAAATTTAAGTGATTGAAAAACTTCAGAAGGTTTAATCCTGAACGAAGTCTTGTCTTCCTTTCACTGGCAAAAATTTTGCTCACCCTTCAAAGGCCACAGTCAAATCACACATCTTTTGAGAATATTCTTCAAATCTGTATCCTTCACAAGTAAACCGTTTCCTCCCCTGTATATCACAAGACTCTGGGAAAACCAACATTATGAAATTACAGCTTATTATAATTAACAACTTGTGATTCTATCCTGCTTAATAGGATATGATCTTTTTTAGATCAGATACTTTACTTTGCATTTTTTATATAGCCCCAGCATCCAGCAAATAGTGGCCTTGTATTAAATATTCATTAAATGAATGAATGAAGAATATGCTCATTGTTAGTCTTAGCCTGGGTCATTTAACTTTCCTCTGTATTAACTTAACCACCAGAAATAATATTTCCTTATCAACTCTCAAGGTTAAGAGCTCCATCAGTCCACCCTGGAGTCAGGTGCTTAATTGACCAGACTGCTTGTGGATGACACAGACTCATTCCCTTCTCACTGCAGGCAACATTTTGCTCTAAACACAGGTGAACATTTCCTTGACTGAATCTAGAATTCCTTTTTAACAAGTTGTCTGCTGCTAAGAGAAAAGCAATGAACCCAGTAATTCCACCAGTGTCTTTGCATTGTTTACGAGTGAAAGAAGGATATGATTAAGAAACTTGATCATCGTATTTCCTCAGCTCATTCACTTAAATATTTAATCAGGACCTGATCTGGAACAAGCTATGTGCTAAATCCTGGAATACACCTACCACCTTCAAAAATTCATCCTTCCAGAGTGGAAAAACCAGTCTTCTAAACAGGTTTTTTTTTTTTTTTCCTTTCCCCTCAGTGATGCATTTGAAAGAGTGCTCCCTTCAGGGGGAAAAAAAAAATCAAAAAAGATACCTAGGCATTATATGGCAATCAACTATGTGACTAGCCCAAGGCCACATAGCAAGCTGGTCTCTGGGGACAATCTCCTCATCTGTGGAAGGGAACTTCTGAGAGACAAATTCACTCACTCCAAAACCTGTATGAGTTTATGACTGAAAATGGATTCCTCAAATTGAAGATTGTGTGGTCCCATCCAAACCCTTACTTCATTCTGTTTTATAGATTGTGAGAGATTTCAACTTTTAAACAATCACCTAATAATTATCCAAATGAGAATAAATTTGCCTTTGTACAAATTAGTGTGTTACTATCTTTCCCGTGTTTCTCATCTTCTGATTATTTTTTTTATCCAAAATATATTCTCTCTTTTTTTTTAATTCCCTAGATGATGTCATCATTTCTTAGATGGATGATGAATTTCTTAGCATCCAGATCCCTCACAGGGGCTCACTAAGAAAAATAGCTTCAGAGGGGTCATGAATGCATTTAGCTAAAAAAAAGCAAAGGCCATTTAGCTGTATGTATCAGGGTCAGTGTTTAGCTGGTGAAATTGATAGAATAATATTATGCTTGATATATCAGTCTATTCCATGTTTAAGCTGCTCTTTTCCCCTGGTCTAGGAGAGAATTAGAGAAATAAAACCTTGAGATGCCAGAGACATGATGTTTATCATAAATCTTTTAGTGTGAACCCTACACACATATTGGTTTTGGACTATTACAAATCTAGACATAACGAACATGTTGATGTTCCGAGAATTAGACACTTCACCAAGGAAGATATTCAGATGGCAAATAAGCCCATGAAAGATGTTTGAGATCATTCATTATTAAAGAAATGCAAATTGAATCAAACATCAAACTTGATTTGGAGCTGTGGAAAATAAGGTATGGACTTAGCCCTTAATAGCCAATACTGTCTAGGACACCTTGTTTTGGAAAATTGTATGCAAAGTTGAAGACAGAAATGAACCTTGATGGTCTTTATTTTCTTCTGAAATATACACCTCATTAAACTACCCAAGAAGTAACGAGAAAACTTAGTTCTGGACAAGCTTTCTGGCCAAACAACAGGTGTAGTACACCATGAAAGAGCTCATCAAGTTGCTGTTTGAATTCCAGTCCTATCACTTACTAGTATGTGACCTTGGCTGAGTCTTTTCCCATCTATAAAATGGGAATAATGACATTTATCTCATAGAGTTCATAAGTTAAATGAGGTATTCTATGCAAAATGGGTTAGCCCAGTGCCTAACACATAGTGATAATTATGCTAGCTGTTACTATTACCCATGCAGGTACATCATCCAATTGAGCTAGATCTCCATCCCTCCCTGACATTGCTAACTCATGTCCTGGGCCTATCCCCAAAGAATATGTGGACAAATACCTGAATTGATGAAGAAAACTTCCATTATCTGATGTTTGATGTTGTTTCAATGCAGCCCCGGGAAAGGTAAAATTGATTCCAATTCAGGGAATCTGTGGGGTGAGAGAGGCTTCCAGGGGACATGTGGGATGGGCAGAGAAGAGGGAAGTGTAGAGTTTTGCTAGGTTAGCCTTATTCTGGCATGGAAATTTCTTGGAGGGATTAGCACTCTGTAACTTTGGAGGCTTAGTGGGTAAAGGAGTATCAGAAGTGAAGGGAAAAATCAGGAAAGAGAAGCTAAGCCTAGTTAGAAAAGCACCCTGACCACCTATAGGTTCTTAATTTAGCTAAGATGAGGTCAACTGAACATTGTTATCAAAATCATATAATTTTCTATGTCTCTGTGTCCTCTTTTCAACAGAGCAGATGTCAATTTCCTGTCTTCCTTTCATAAAACGCTACATTTAAATCATCCTTGAAAAATGCATTTGTCTATACAGGTCTTAAAAGTCAGGAGTTATAAATTTCATTACAGACTATACATAACTTAAGTGCATCATTCACTCAGATGCAATCGACACCTTACTTGCAGCCTTCCCTCTGACTACTGTGCTCTTTCCCTACTCTTGCCACCAAAATCAGACTTGAACTTCAAGACTCCCCAAAAATGCCATTTTCCATTGACACACTCAGAAAAATTAATTACGATGTTCTTTTTCATGTCATTCTATTTAGCTGGAAAAACTGCTAGTATAATGTAAATATTTGTCTACAAGTCTAGATGCCTACTTAAATCTAGCTCTAGTAGCCAGCTTATAGTAGGTTCTCAAAAAAAAAAAAAAAAAACTTTATCAGAAAATGATGCTATCCCATATTTTGAACATGGGACTCAATAATTATTTTTCAAAAATTAGAGATAATTTTCTCCAACTGTAATCTAAATCTCTCCTATTGTTTCTTGAGTATGTCCTCTGATTTTTCTTGTAAAAGCATAATTTAGAGTAAAATAATTTTTATTACTTTTCCTCCTGCTAATAAAGCAAGGTGAAAGAATATATCCAGATAAAGGAAAAAAAAAAAAAAGGGAAAAGAAGTATCCCTTACTGTAATCACTGAGGTACAAGTACCATTGATATTTTGGTGGAGATCTTTCCAGAGCCCCTCCCTCTTCCCTCAACACAGACACACAAAGCAAGTACAACTTAATCAGTTTTACTGCCATCAGTAAGCTTCATATACACACCGTCTAATAAAATATCTCTTTGTAGTTTGGGTCTCTGAGATCTGTCTACTGATTTAACAAGTTTCTGCAATCCATTAACTCCACAGGAGACCCTCCTGTTAAGAAAGAGCTGCACAAGTTTCTCCTCAGCTTAGCTCCTCACAGCAAAATCATTAACTAAATTCTGACTGCAGAATCTTTATTACTGTTGATTATATAAAAGGTAGATAAAGCACAACGGGTGTTTCAGTTTTTAGGTAGAATGTACAGCATTGAAGTCATTAGAGAAATATCTTCTTGTCTAACACTCTATGTCACGATGAAGGGTGCAGGACAAGGCAGCCACTTGAGGGAGGAAATGGACAATTTAGGGAGTACACAGGGCCAGAGTTTGTGTGGTGTGGCTCAAGATGGCACTCACAGAATCTCACAGCAAACTCACGAGGGAGTGCTGATCTGCCTCCTTCACTGACAACTGAAAAATGTGGCTGAAGGAAGTTAATCAATTTGGAAAGGTCTCATCAACATGAAGTGATGAAACTGCAAATTCAAATCCAGGTCCCTCTAGTTCTACCCCATGTTCTATAAACAACCATTGTACACAGTGGCCACAAGAAGGTCATACTTGGGACTCTGAACAAGATTTCCAATAGATAATTATGGAAATAGATAAATACAAATCTTTAAAAAGACGGCATTTTACTAACAGCTAAACCTTTTTAATGAAAAATTTAGCAAGAAAATAAACTATATATATATATATGACTAACCTATAAAGGCCAGTGCAAAATACTTTGCATGTGTTATTTTATTATTTCTCATAGATTCCCAGAAAGTAGATATTACTAGGCAGGGGACAGCTTCCATTTGCCCAGACATATCCACTATTCATCCTTCTCCATCCTTATCTGTGAATTTGTGTGGACTATGAGTCCCCTTGTCCTATGGCTTTCAGTTGACCTCAACCAATGGGGAAAACTAGCATCAGGAGGAAGAAGGAGAAAAAGGTCAGGGTATGTATATCCCTGGCTCCCTTCCGGCAGTGGTCATAGCTGGCTGAGTCCCTGGACAGTTAGGTAGCGCTTTTCACATAGTTCTTGGCAACTTCAGGTTCAGATTAAGATTACATAACACTCTCTCCAGGTCCACAGGTAGTAAAAAGACGATTGAAGTCACTAGCTCTTGTAGATTCCCTGTTTTTTTTTTTAAGATTTTATTTATTTATTTATTTGAAAGAGAGAGAGAGACAGCGAGAGAGGGAACACAAGCAGGGGGAATGGGAGAGGGAGAAGCAGGCTTCCCGCCAAGCAGGGAGCCGATGTGGGGCTCGATCCCAGGACCCTGAGATCATGACCTGAGCCGAAGGCAGATGCCCAACGACTGAGCCACCCAGGTGCCCCTGTGGATTCCGTTTACTGCCCACAGCTATGTGAATAGTTGTTGACAATACCTACTGCATTGTTATCCTCATTTACAGATAAGGAATTGATACTCAGAGAGATAAGACTTTTCCAAAGTCACAAAGGTAGCAATATAGTTAGAACACAGATTTAAATCCAGGCTTAGATCAAATCACAGCCCACACCAGTCTGCTGTATTGGGCTGACTCTTCTTCCAGCCTATAAAATCCAAATTTCAATCCCTGTTTTCTTTGAAGTCCTTGATGCCTGATGGCCCACAGAGCAATGAAAGAAATTCAACTCCTGCATCAGTGGGAGGCATTAGTAATATCTTCAGCCACCACAGGAGAAAGTATAATTTTATGCACGCAGGTCTAGTTAGCATAGAAAAAAAATGCCATAAAAGTCATCTACAAATGTACACATGGTAATTCACCTCTAAAATGCACCCATTTGTGCCACTAAATATTTTCAAATATGAGGGAGAATATTTCAAGACATTTCCATGATTTAACATTCTAATACCAAACTAATGGATGCCCAGAGAGCCATCAGGGTTCATAAATAGATAATATTGTACAAAATTAGAGAGAAGTGACCAAAGTCAAAGGAAAACTCTAGGAATGGGCAGTCTTTGAAAGGTTACTTCATCTGAAAGTTGTTGGTCTCCTTTCCAGAAAGAGGGGGGGGCAATTCTGATAGCAATAAACCAACACCATTAGTCAACCAGGAAACTAAGGTAATAAGGTTAGGGATGTCTTACATTTTAATATTCAAGATTCATCCCTATCTACAAAGAATAAGGTTTTCCATGTCCTCTCAGGCCTGCCTCTCCACCGTACTCTTTCACCACCAATTCCATTTTATACTCTAGGTGAATCAAGCTACTTGTAGCGTTGCAAATCCATAATTCTTAGTAACTGTGCCCCTTTCTCATGCTGCTCCAACTGCCTGGGATTCTCACCCCACTCCAGGCTATCTTGTAAACTCCTGTACGCTAAAAGAATCTGATGAAACTGTCATCTCCATAACAGCACTATTAAATTACACCAAACTGGGAGCTACCAGTGCACATTGCACATTCCTGAAGGCATCAGTCAACTGAGCTGGATACTCCTCGAGTATTTTTTTTTTTTTCCATCTTTGCATCCCTAGAACACAGTACATGGCTCACACCGTTGACTCAATAAATATGCACAGAATAAATTTATGAATGAATGATTAAAAGCTTGAAGCAGAGTGCAGGGAGATTTCACCACTTAACTAAAGAAGAAACTATGAGTAACCTCCAATATGAAGTACAATGTTGAATCTATATAGGGTTTGGAATAAATAGAGAATGAATTTCTAGGAAGCAAATAATATGGGATTGTCCCAGGCTAGGAAGGGCATTATGTGTAAGTACTCACCATCACGACCAAATTAATTTACTGGAAGTGGTATCTTGGGGCACAGTATTTCTTTTCTTTTACTAACACCAAGGCTAGCACCACGATAGTTCCTTAAGCCTGTATCAAGGTCTCCTTCTTTTTCCATTGTACTGGGTTGAATGGTGGCCCCAAAGATATCAGATCCTAACCCCTGGGATGTTACTTCATTTGGAAAAAAGAGTCTTTGCAGATGTGATTAAGAATCTTGAGACGAGATCATCCTGCATTAATCACATGGGCCCTAAATGCCACCACAAGTGTCCTTATGAAAGAGGAATAGAAGAAGATTTGACACCACGTAGAAGAGGAGGAAGGAAGGTGACTATGGAAGTAGAGTTTAGGATAATCTAACCACAAATTGAGAAATGCCAGCAGCCACTAGGAAAGGAAAGAGGCAAGGAATAGGTTGTCCCCCGAAAACCTCTAGGGGCAGTGCAGCCCTATCAACATACCGTTTTTAGCTCGAACTGATTTTAGAATTCAGACTTCCAGAACTGCGAGAGAATAAATTTCTGCTATTTTAGGCCACGAAGTTTGTGGTAATTTGATAGAACAGCCACAGGACACTAGTACTCCCATAAAGCTAACTTTCACCTTGACTTCACAACTGACTCATAATTCTGTAAGACTCATTGTATATCAGGCACTGTTCTGGAGGTTGGGGATGCAAGAGAAAACAAACTTTTCTGTAAAGCTTCCCTAGCCCATCTTCCTTTACCAGGTATCATTTTTATGTCTTCTTCGGTACTCCCCCTGGCTGTGTACTTAATTTCATTATGGTCCTTATGACTATAAATATATTAAATTCATTTTTATATCTATCGTTCCTTGAGAAGACCAATTTTTCATTAATTTCTCTTTCCCTAGGACATTGCACAGTGTCTAGTTCAAAACATAGGCTCGGAAAATACCTGGTGAATTAAAATTAAATTGAATTATAAAGTTTCAATAACACCTTTTCAAAATAATAAAAGGTTTCGTGTGTGTGTGTGTGTGTGTGTGTGTGTGTGTGTGTGTGGCTCCATATAAGGCAAATTAAAAATGAATGTTTTTGGGGTTTTTTTTGATAGACAAGTCAGTTTATTAAAAAATATTGTATTCCACTAACTACAAGACTCAGTTTTAACTACCTAAAGTACAAAAATATCCTGCAGTCAGTATAGTAAGAAAGCATTGGGTTATGGCTTAATTGGCAATGTATGAATGAATACTTTCATTTTTCTGGAAGAAGCAATATTGAAAACATTCTAGTAAACACTCATTCAAAACTATGCACCAGAGAACAAATTGATGTTATTGGCAAAAAAGAAATAAGCCATTATCATCTTAAGATGTATGCAGTCATACAATGGCATGACATGCTTTCATTGTTCATTGGGACTACTTTCCCCATGGAAAGGGTATTCCAAAGGTCCGGAAAAAAAAAAAAAAAAAAGCAGAATGTAAAGGATTGTGTCTGAAGAATTTTCTATTAGAAAGCATGATTTGGTGGAATGGCATGATTATATATTTAATGGCTGGCCTATGAGTACTTCAGCCAGAAGTCAGAACGGGTGAGAAGTGTGGTTCCATAGTCTGGGAAGAGGATAATGAAGTAGGGTACAAAAAGGTGGCGACAATCATTTTATTTGATTGTGTTGGATGCTGTATTAGAAGTGTAACAGCCAATTCCAATATGGCAGCTCTGGTACAGATAAATTTTATCTCCTGCAAGCCCTAGACATCTAGCTCCTACACCACCGCCAACCACTTCTTGAGGAAATTCTTTGCTTGATTCCTCCCAACATCTTTGTAGAATGTATCTTCCAGTGTCATTCCAGCGAGTCATAGTCCCATGAACCTAGGAGTTGCAAGCTTATTGGAGACAGGGCTAGGTAACTCCACTTGATGTTCCCTCATCAAGAACATATTTCCACAGATTATATGTTTATTGGGATGGCATTTATCTTGAAATTTCATTCACAGTAAGCATACTGTTTTTAACTCCATTCACATGGGATGACATTCAGGGAGGCTGTTGAAGATATATGGGGTTGCTTGACCTAAATATATCAGGGATGCTTAACTCCTTCCCTCATTCCATAGCACTCCTAAAAGCAGCTCCTTCCTCTCCCTCCTCAAATGATGGGTTCTTATCAGTTCAGAGCTTTTGGAGTAGTATAACATGAAGTATACCCATTCCTCATCTAGCTAAAGCAGACCATGCACACCTGCTCCCTCCCCTCTCCCTACTCCTCCTATTCTAATATTAAGCGTTGCTTATGGATATTTTTTGGCTTTGTAAAAATTCATAAAATCTTTTAAGACAGAACACCAGAATACGTATTATCAGTCATCGCTCTCTCTCTCTCTCTTTTTCTCTTTTTCATCCTAAGTTGAGAAAACCATTTAAGCTTTTTATGGCTTTCCAAATTAAAACCTGGTCTTTCTCACCCAATAAATGCTTCTTCCTTGCACACATCCTTTTCAGGATAAAGGCACCATAAATCTGGAATTAAACAAATAAAGCCATCTTCCACGTGATGACTCAAAGACTGAGAAAAGCAAGATTCTGAGTCAGAGGAAGGATTTTAGCATTTTGTGGACAGATTTTTCTGTTTTGTTATTCAGCCTTGTGTAGGATTTAATGATCTGAATCGACTCTTTGTAAAACCCACGGATCCATCTACGCAAAGCAAAAATAAACAGACTTGTTAGAAAAGATCACAGCAATAGAAATAACAGAGCACATGCGTGTCTGCCCCAGCATCACTGCAATTGCATGATGGAAGATCTCCTGAGATTTTTAAGCTGAGAGAGGGCATGATTACCCAACCCAATCCCCTGAAATTGACCACAAATGTCAAGTACTATCCCCTTAATTGTAATGTGTCACTAATTTTCTTGTCAATATGCCTGGGCATCGAATAAATATTTTACTTATTAGAAGCAAACAAAGATGATCCGGTCCCTTTAATATCTCACAATGTGATGGTAGGATTGGCACCACTGTCAACATTTTGATTGTCCTTTTCTACGAATAGGTTTTTTTAAAAAAAAAATCATACCTGGCCCTAGTGAGTTGCTCATTATTCTACATGTTTACTCAGTCATTTGCAAATCATTTTGTGAACACTTACTGTGGGCCAGGCACTATTTTAGGCACTAGGGGTACATCAAACAGAGCAAATACCCTGCCTTTGTGGAGCTTATATTACAATGAACACAGTGAACAAGTGAATTGCCTAGCATGGTATTAAGGGGATAGATTTTTTGAAGAAAAGCAAAAGTATGGTAAGAAAAAGAAAACTGCTGGGGTCACAGATGTAGTATTAAATGGGGTAAACAAGATGTGTTTTACTGAGAAGGCGGGATTTGAGTTGAAGTTTGGGAGAAGCAAGGCAATCAGCCAGGAACATCTAGGGTACATAATCCAGGCCAGGGAAGAGCAGAAGCAAAGCCCTTATAAAGGAAGGATGCCCAACAAGTTCATGGGCCAGCGGGGAGGCTAGTCTGAACTGCAGAAAGAGAGGAGGCATTGCAGAATAAAAGGACATTAGAAAAATAAAGGAGGCCAGATCACAAAGGCTGTATGGATACAGCAAAGAAGAGCCACATCAAATTCATTAAACACAAATATTTATACGTTAGTATCTGCACCTGACTGTGATTTTTTTTTTTTCCTCAGCAGGATATGCTCTCCTTAAAGCTACTATTGGCAGAAGTAATGAAAAATATGTCTGGGCTCCTAAATCTTGCATCAAAAGCCTATACATCTTGCAAAGCCTTCTGTTTATGACATCCATAATCATGGGGCAGGGAAAATCATCATCTCAACACAAGGGAAAACAAGCACACTGCTTTGTTCACTTCCTAACTGGACTTTGATATGTTTTCTTATTTATTTTTTTAAAGATTTTATTTATTTATTTGACAAAGAGAGAGAGAGCACAAAAGGAGGGGGGCGCAGCAAAGGGAGAGGGAGAAGCAAGCTCCCTGGCTGAGCAGAGAGCCTGATACGGGGCTTGATCCCAGGACCCTGAGGTCATGACCTGAGCCAAAGGTAGATGCTTAACCAACTGAGCCACCCAGGCGCCCCTGATATGGTTTTTTAAACATGCATGTTCTGTTGTACATGCAGCAAATGAGAATTCAAATATTAAATTAAAAGAGAATTGCCTCAGGTGGGTAGATTGAGCCCAGGAAACTAGGCCCAATTCTAAAATCTCTTCAAATGAAAGAAAAGTAATTTTTTTTTTTCAAGAGGATTGGATGAGTGGTTGCTGGGTGCCAGGTACTAGTTACGTGAGTTAACATATTTATTCCCACCACAAGCCTATGAGAAGGATACTATTATTTCCCCCCACTTTACAGTTACAAAAGCTGAGACACCAAAAAAAAAAAAAAAATCAGGAAATTATTCAAGTTGATACAATTAGTAAGCAGCAGATCCAGGATTCGGTCCCTGACAGCCTAATTCCAGAGTCATTAGGGTCTTAGTTATCATGCTCTGCCACATCATTTAAAAAACTAGAAGATTTTGGGCGCCTGGGTGGCTCAGTTGGTTAGGCGACTGCCTTCGGCTCAGGTCATGATCCTGGAGTCCCGGGATCGAGTCCCGCATCGGGCTCCCTGCTCGGCAGGGAGTCTGCTTCTCCCTCTGGCCCTCCCCCCTCTCATGTGCTCTCTCTCTCTCATTCTCTCTCTCAAATAAGTAAATAAAATCTTTAAAAAAAAAATAAATAAAAAAAAATAAATAAAAAACTAGAAGATTTTTTTAAAATGGTAAGGGATTTCTGAAAGGTAAACAAAGAACGAGTAATGGACATCCTTGCCCCAGGATAAAGCAGTGAATGTGGCCAGGGAAGGAACCATGAATGGTAAGCTACCTCTACATGCAGAACAAAAGCTACCATTCATTCCTCCTCCTCCCCACCCCCACATTCAGGCCATCACACACTCTCAGAAGCAAATAAGTACATCAGCATCAGAGAGCAGTTATTTTCCAATCTAAAGAGGAGTAGGCAATCTCGAATTATCAAACACTTGAAAAACAACACCATGAAAATTATCAAAACTCAATGCCCAGGAACAAATAGGATATGCTAGACCACAGAGTTAATAGAGCAAATGGAAGATTTTTTTTTTTTTTTTGGACAGAGAGAGAGAGAGAGAACAAGGAGGGGGAGGAGCAGACTCTCCACCAAGCAGGGAGCCCGAGGCAGGGCTCGATCCTAGGACCCCAGGATTATGACCTGAGCCAAAGGAAGACGCTTAACCTACTGAGCCACCCAGGCAGCAAACGGAAGATTTTTAAAGGGCTAAAACTGTATTCTCCAATAATTAAGAGGCTGATCATATCCATAAGACAAAAACTAGTTTTTATGGAATTTTTTTTTAAAGGGAGTGGGTGTGGCACAGGGAATTTGGAATTAGAAGATTGCTGCAATTAAAAGCTCAAATCCCTGGGCTGGATGACAGAATGGACAAGGCTGATAAGCAAATTAGGGAGTGGAAGAAGGGAACAAAAGTGCTTTCCCAGAGTGCTGAGGATCAGAGAAAAAAAAGAGAGAGATGGAAAACTGATTCTGATGTCTCCACTGCCCCCCATCACCCTTTTCACCACCCTCCTTCCCTGGATGTAACCACTTTTTATGGGACACTTTTCTAGTCCTTTTACTTCCGTGTGTGTGTGTGTGTATTCATGTGCACACACTTATTTTATGTACATAGAATCATACTGTGTCTATATATTTTCGGGAATTTTTTCTTCATTGATATATGACTAGAATTTTCAAATTTCAAATTTCACTCTACGTATTTAAATAGCATCCATCAAATTACAAACCTAAAATACAGAATATATTGAAGTAAAGATTTTTGTATACATTTTCTCGATATAGGTTTTTTTCAAATGTATTCAAAATTTTTAGCAATTCGAACTAGAAAACTCTGTTCTGAATATGAGTTGCCAATCTGAGGAATAAGGGCCACATGTCCAAATAGGGATTCACTCGTTTATCTCCAATTAGTCTTAAAAGGCTTGAAAAGATGTAAATGGCATGTGTGGCTTTATTTATCTATTTAAATAACATTATTGAGTATAGTGCAGCTGGCTCGACAGTAATAAATAAAAAATAATGATGCATAGCCTTCTCCCTCTCAGAATTCACTGTCTAGCAGAGGAAACAGATACTCCAGTGACTATCATGCAATTTTGAAGTGCATAAAAAGTTTGTACAAATTGCTATGGGAACACAGTGGAGGAAATTCTAGTAGTGGAAAGAGATATTAAGAGCCTGAACCAAAGAAAGGAGCATTGTATTTACAAAGAAAAGCTTAGTTTCCTTATTGAGGTAGAATCAACACAACAGGGGTGCCTGAGTGGCTCAGTCGGTTAAGCATCTGCCTTCTGCTCGGGTCATGATCTCAGGGTCCTGGGATCGAGCCCCACATGGGGCTCTCTGCTCAGTGGGGAGTCTAATTCTCCCCCTCTCCCTGCATGTTCACTCTCTCTCCCTCCCTCTCTCTCTCTCAAATAAATACATAAATAGTCTTAAAAAAAAAAAAAAGAATCAACACAACATAGTGGCCAACCACATAGCCCAGGGAGGGGAGGACAGAGTTGAGATGAAGGGGACTCTCAGGTACTGTCCTTGCAAAACACCCACTTGCTGCTTCCATCAGTTGAAATGGGGAGAATAAAAGCATGCTGTATTGGCTTTAAAGGAGTGGGAAGAACTGATGATTTAAGTTTTAAACATATTGTTTCCACATGTTATAGGTCATCTAAATGGGGCAGCCATCTTGTAGAGCAATAATATAACTGTGTTTCATCATTTATATAGTAAAAATGTCTGTGATGACTATTATCAGGAGATTGCTTATTCCATGTAAACCAGTGTCTTGTGGGGTGAGACTTTAAAATGACATTCTATCTTCAGTAAATAGAGAAATGCCCCATATACCCTGCTTGCAAACTTACAATGAACATTAACATGGTAAAGATTGAGAAATCTTGTAGCAAAGAAATTTACTAAGCTGATTTGATGACAGAGGTGTCTCCTGCTTATTTTTGTTTTCCCAAGTACTGTGACATCCTATAGAACAGGTTATTAGTAGAAACTGAGAAATATTACAATATTCATCTTAAAGCTGTTAAATCCAGATACTGGATCTAATGGGACCCTTATTTCCTCTTGAGGGTACAGTGGTATTGAGTACCTTTTCGGACTTCACAAGATTCCAATCGGCATCTCAGTGAAACCTACAGGTATAAGATACCTTCTAATTAAAATCATGTCATGAACAGAGTCACCTCTGAAAAATTCTGGCTGTAAAAGTTAACCCTATTGAAATGCTGGGTCAAACACTGATTTCACGTTGCATTGCTGGCTGTGCCCAAAGCTCCAGATTTGTGTTGAATCTACTAGAGTACATCTTAGTGTACATAAGATAAAATAACCAGTGTCTTTCCATTGTCAGAGAGGCAATTGATTGTTAGAGCAATAATGTTCACTTTTTCAAACCAACAGGACTGCCTGAGCATCAGAGACCCAATGAGTAACAAATGTCACCCCTCACCCTGTCAGTCTGTGAGGACGCCAGGCTATGGCCGGTCCTTCCTTACCACATCCTCTTCCACTGGCCCTCATGTCACTGTCAGTCCCAGGCACTGCATGTACCAGAGTGACTTGTGTGGGACATGACCACTCTCCTCCATAGCCAATGGTGGCTATTCACCCACCCCATGGGATGGACCCTTCTCTCCCAGCATGGTGCCTGTCCTCATAGGTGGCCCTGGAGCCACATCAGTGACCAGACTGCAGTAGCCTGTGTGTCAGGTCTGCAAGATGTCCCTGAGCTGGAAGTGACAGGGGGTCGGTGTGGGGCAGTCCAATGGCCCACAGTCTTCCCTTTAGTCTGAAAGATGCCCACAAAAGGAAGGAGGACTTCCAGTGCAGAATGCTGGTGACTTTGGCTGCCATCTGAAGAACTTGGTCACTGAACTAGCAGCTGCCTGAACTTGCATCTGAGATTAGGGATCAGCAACTCAGGGTGATGAGAAGCCACAGGGCAGAGAACCAAACACAAAGATGGTAAGCCAGCCTGGGACAAAAGATCACAGAATGAAGGTCCTCAGGATAACAGAGCTTGAGGCAAGGGTCTTCCCTGGGAGCTGATATGTGCATCCCTCATTAGGGGGCAGCACACAGGACAAGGGGCCACTTATTTCTCAGTTCAGAACATAGGCAGAGAGGAAGGATATTCTTTACTGAACCTCCTCAACGATCCCCATAATTTTAGTAATGATTCAAAGATGTTGCTCTGTGAAGGATCTCAGTTTTCTCTCTCTGAAAACTCAAATGGTTGGATAGATGTAGGAAATGACACTTCCTTTCTGTCAAGTAATGCCCTTAGCATGCTACAATATCTTATTTCATCCTCATAACCTACCGATGAGGATAAAAATTATTAATATTGCCATTTCAAAAGAACCTGAGGCTCAGAGAGTTTCAATAACCAGTACCATGTCACACAGCTCCTGAATTCCTTGCTCCACTGCCCAGGCTCTTTCCCATCTGCAGCTGTTTCTTGGAATTTCTATGAAAACTAAATGGCACACCTTCTCTCCCTGTGATGTTTAACCTAGCTTAGTTCTGTGCAAACCTATAGGAGATTGGATGTTTAGTAGTTTGGAAGAGCTTCATGGTTAATAATTAAGGTTGCAAAGTCTCTCTTGTTTTGTATACAGTTCTAGCTTTGTTACCTTGGGTAAATATATAGACTCTAAGTCTCCATTTTTTTTAAATGTCAAAAAAGGCAAAAAAGAGTCCTTACCTCATGAAGTGAAATGAGATGTTGCATATAAGGTGTTTAGCATGGAGACTGGCACATAGAAAGCATCTAAGAAACCCGCTTGGTCCTCAAATAGTGAAGCCACATGTGTTTAGCTCTATTTCCCTAGTTCCTAGATGAGATGCATTGCTGTTCTTCAGTATGTGCCAACATGGTGAAAATACTTAGTTTCAATGTTACTGCTGAACACAACATACATTCCTTGGTCACAGAACCACTTGTAATCATACCTTCAAACTTTACATTTGAAGGTCCAGCATGATGCACATGAAATTGTTATTGGTGGGTGGGTATGCCTTTGCAAAATAAATGCCAGACATTATTTTTGAGAAATTCACTTACTCAAAGGTGCCTTTAGTTTGTATATTCTGCTAGAAATGCTTTTTTTCTTGAGCCCTGCTCCTCTTTCTCCTGGCTAACTCCCTAACTCCAGCTCCCTTCCCAAATTGGAAATATGCTATCCCTAAATACCGGACCCTGAGTCCACTTGCTCTATGCTCACCCAACATGTTTTCCTTTTGTCCGTGTGTGTTCATCATAATTTGTTAGCCTCATAGGACTGGAGTCATATCTGTCTTGTCTGGCACTGTTTCCCCAGCATCAAGCACAGTTCTGGGGACATAATCAGTATTTGTCAAACTGAGTTGATTGAGTATGTTGCACCTCACGTCAGAGAAATGAGGGCAAACCAACACATGTAAGATCCTTTCTTTATGCTAGGCATTTTATAGACACAATTGCAATTCCTCCTTAACAATGCCACGCGACTCCCAATATTACCCACCCTCTACCGTCAAAGGACACTGAAGCTTAGAGTAGTTAAGTGTCATGCCCGAAGTTAGCAACAAATTAGCAACAAATTCTGGACTCAGAGCCTGATATATTTTATTACAATGCCATGACTTTTACCACTATGTGATGAATGCCCCAAAACAAATGAGGTACGTTTTGCTCTGATGGATGGATGGATGGATATACAGACAGACAGATGTAGATTTTCTTTTCTGGAAGAAAATTTGTAACTAAATATGTAGCAATGTCACTTTATGTCACCCAACACTCTACCCGATCTTTCAAATAGCCAAGTATGCAAAGTTGTTGGCATGCTTGTGATGAAAACAAAACCCTTTCTCAGCACTATTACTCAACACAGAAGGTTAATTCTTCTGCTAATTCCTTTGAGCAGGCTGTAGCTGCTGACAGTGCTTTCCCTTTTGGACAATGGCTGTGATGATGCACCTGAACAGCTCATTCATTTGCAGAGAGAACACAGGCTGCCTTCAGCACCAGCAGATCAGCACATTTCATTATCAAATAATATAGCAGGAAATAGAAAACATTTACTCTATCACCTAATTCCCACCACTCCTTCCTGGGGTGTGTTGACTCCAAACCCTTGTCCAATCTGGCTTTAAGAAATCAAACCGTGGGAAACCACTTCATCACCTAATCAACTCCACAACTAGAAACACTTTCCTGACACCCACATCTAATTAACAGTGATAATAAAACTAATGTGATGGTACTGATACTTTGGCCAAAATACAGAATAGTGTCACCAAATTAAGCTAAGCAGAAGCTTCCCACTACCTGCCCATCTTTCATCTCAATGACTGCCAATAAAAAATCATGAACCACACTCTCCCCAGTTGTGATGCTTTTGCAATGAATTTGCATAATGAACAGCAAAATTGAAATAAACACTAATTATGTACTGAATAGGATGTGGAGAGGTGATTCAAGTAATTTGACTAGCTAATCAACAGGAGATTATTTCTCAGCTATGGCTGTATATATACCAGAGATTTACTATCTGTTAAAAATGCAAATCAAATGGTCTAGTGGTTAGGACAGTAGCCCCAGTGAACATTGATATCAGACTATCATGGTTCTCTGATCGTCTGATAGTCTGTAGATAACATGCTTACATTTTAGTGCTAGCTAACACCACCTATATCCTAGGCACTCCTTTAAAGTATCCATAGAGATGGGGCACCTGGGTGGCTCAGTCATTAAACGTCTGCCTTCTGCTCAGGTCATGATCCTAGGATCCTGGGATCGAGCCCCACGTCCAGCTCCCTGCTCCTCAGGAAGCCTGCTTCTCCCTCTCCCACTCCCTCTGCTTGTGTTCCCTCTCTCGCTGTGTCTCTCTCTGCCAAATAAATAAATATCTTAAAAAAAATTTTTTTTAAAAAGTATCCTCAGAGTTTAACTAATCTTACCTATCCAATGCTATTTTTAAAAAAGAAAAAAAGATGGCAAAAGCACAGAGAGTTTAAGTAACTTGGCTAACAGCTTACATCTGAAGAGCAGTAAATTCCAGAATTGACCTAAGATGCCTGGTTCCAAAATCCAGGCTCTCTACATTTAAGTTAGGTTATCATTCTCCATTTTAAGTACTTACGGCTGAATTTATGCAATGGACATTCAGTTACAAGAGGAAAGTTGCCTTTAAGAATTGTATCTAATCTTCAATATTAACTTCATAACAACTTTGCTTTGGGAACCATCATCAACCAAATGACTAACGTAAACAGAAGGTAAGATAGGTCCTTGCAATTGGCTGCCAGAAATACATGAATCCAAATTTAAAGTGCTTGGAAGACTGAGGGAATGTTCAATTATACATCTAAGCTGTTTAAGTTCAGAATTGAAATGCTAAGAAAATCGCTGAGATTTATTTTCACACTTGGCTACTGTGCAGTGGGGTAGTTCATAGTGAAACCATCAGCAGAAATGCCCTCTAGCAGTTGTCTAAAGCAGGGAAATCTCAGTTTAGGCTAAAGCCAATGGCTCTCATAGAAGTTAAATCTCTTCTCTCATCACTACAAATCCCAGACACTCTTGAAGCAAATCTGAGATGGAAGTAACTGCCCCATATAACAATCCTCTATCCTGATACTTTACATACATAATCACAATTCCTCACAAAGACATTATAAAATAATATTACTATCTCCATTTTACAAACAAGAAAATGAACTCTGAGATGTTACCTAACTTGCTCAGAGTTATACAGAGTGTGGTTTCCAAGCCCCACTTATAAATATTCTCCTAAAAATCTCCAGATTAAGAGAATATAAATTTTATCAATCTATGCCTTATGCAATTTCTCCTTAATTCTTTAACATGTTTCCAGCATTGAGGGCAAGCAATTAAAAAGAAAAGTCTCAAATTAAAACACAGCCTAGAAAATTGCCACAGTCTGCCTTTTCTTCAAAGAGTTATATCCCATGACTGAAGCCAATTTAATTTAGTTCATCCACATGTAATTGCATACCAATCATAAAATATCATAAAATACCAGGGGCTTGTGCTATAATCCAATCACTCGATCACATATCTGCCCCACATGGTAAATCTATAACATATGCTGGACAGAAACATTGAATATAAGTAAATATTAAGGGATTATATAGTAAGAAAATTTGAGGCAGATTCTACAGTTAGAATATTTGGCTGCATATGATTTTATTTACCATGATTCAGTTCGATCCATTATTTAGCATGGTGAGAAAAAAATCATTTGGCATGATTTTATTTTTAATTAAAAATTACATTCAACACCAAATATACGAAGTTACAGCAATAAACAGGACAAGACTTTAAAGAGATCCCAGATAGCAACTGAGAAGTAGTAAGCTTTTTTATTTTTTATGTGACCAAAGTAAGTAAATACTATACACTTCAATGTCCGCCTTTCAATTCCATCTTAAAACGAATATAGGAAAATATGACTAGCTATTTCATGGGAAATAAATCACCAGTAAGACTTGAGAACGTTTTTTCAGTTCATCCATAAATGGTCAAACAGAAGACATTTTTCTCTTAATTTAGTATGAGATAATTCCATCCCATGAAAAACAGGTACACGTACCCCAAAGTGGGATCATTTCTGAAAGAAATATGATGAAGAGTACACTCTACCTGGGTGATCTCAACCATACTCTTAACTTCAAATATCACATGCACTGCTGACTCCTTAATTTATAACAAGTCTCAGCATTTTGGCTTAATTTGCACAACCATTGATACACTAGATATTTTTATCTGCATGACCTACAAGTATGTCAAACTGCACAGAGTAAAAAATGTTAAATGAAATAGCAAGAAAATATTTTTAGTAAGACTTAAGCTGGTGGGTTTATATAACTAAAATACCCAACCCACATGCCTCATCCAGTCTAGATGCTTCCAATTACCAGACGTAGGCTGAAGGGCAACCCCCCCAACCCCCCCACCCCCACCCCCAGCTACTTGCTTCCTGTTCTCCTTCACATCCCTGTGAAAACCATGAATGACTACCAGGCCACTTGCTAGGAAAAACAGTTGTGACACCTCACCCCATTATGTCCAGTTGTGACTAACACCCTCTTGAGGTACACTAGGCTGCCATCTTCCTGCCTCAAATGCATCCAGACCTGTTACACAGAGGCAAAAGGCAGATGGGGAAACACCAACAACAGAGAAAAGCACGAGCAACTGCAATCACTCAGAAATGCCTCTAATTAGCCTGGTGCTAACAAAGGAGGGGTGAACCCGGTGCACAGCCTTACTTGCTATCTGGAAACATAATTTAGAGAAATTATTCAGTGTGCTAAGCAACACCAAAAAAAAGCAATTTTGCATTCATGTTCTTAATCAAACAATGTCTAAATGCCATCAAATCACTTTTCACGATCTGAAATGAAATCTCTGCCACATCTTAAATTGTACAACTCCAGCCAAGCCATAAAATATTGCTCTGTAAGTCGCTCTCCTGACCTTTATACACCACAAGGCCATATGCTTCTGAGGAAGTTGCTGATGCCTCAGGACTGACCAAAAGCACAAACTGTTCTGAGAAGGCTCAGGCCCATCTCTTTCCTCCAGAGGTCGCTTCTCCAGAGAGGCCCCCGCTGCAAGGCTCAGTGCCCAGCAATCCATCCTTGGCCCCCATGCCGACAACATCAGATCCTTCCTGTTGTGTACTCACATAATCCCTGCAGTTTTCCTTTATTTGTTCCCAGCTCTTAGTCCATTTATTTTTCACTCATAGATTAAGTTTGTGTTTATCTCATTAAAATCTCTCTCCTACAACCAGGATGTAAGCTTCATGCCTGTAAGGATTAATTCTGCTGTTTCTTTCTCTTCAATATTACGTTTCCTTTTTTTTTTTTTTTTAAGATTTATGTATTTATTTGAGAGAGAGAGGGAGAGAAAGCATGTGCGAGCCAGGGGGAGAGGCAGAGGGAGAGTATCTCAAGCAGACTCTTCACTGAATGCAGAGCCTGTCCTTGATGTGGGGTCAATCCCACCACCCCAAGATCATGACCTGAGTTGAAATCAAGAGTTGGATGCTTAACCGCCAAGCTTCCCCTTCAATTACATTTCTTGAACCTAACACAAAATACAGACTGAAAAGTTGATTGATTCAATCTATAAAGTTTTATCATTATGTGTCAAGAGTGCAATAGAATTAAGAGTCCCCAGAACAGTACAATTATAAATAAAATTGTATAATACAGAAGCTGAAGTGGCCCTGGATATTGTTTCTTTTTTTAAATTCTTCATGGTATAAATAATATAAATAAATATATAATACAAACAATAAATAATAAAAATAAATAGACTGAGGCTGAAATGCTGAGATGGATCCAGACACCGAACTTCTCCCAGCTACTTAGTGGCAGAAGCTAGACATTTAGGATGCCATTCCAGGGGGTTTTCTAAGACAGCATTCTGTTCTCTGATACATGTGAAATATGTGTAGTTCCTACAACTTCTCTGGAGGGACATAGTCTCCTGGGCACCATTTTGAATTGATTTTAAAAGACCTAGTGGGACCGGGCGCCTGGGTGGCTAAGCAACTGCCTCCGGCTCAGGTCATGATCCTGGAGTCCCGGGATCAAGTCCGCATCAGGCTCCCTGCTCGGCGAGGAGCCTGCTTCTCCCTCTGACCCTCCCCCTTCTCATGTACTCTCTCTCATTCTCGCTCTCTCAAATGAATAAATAAATCTTTAAAAAAAAAAAAAAAGACCAAGTGGGACCAACTGGGACAATCAGCTCCTTTATGAGAAATGTTGAAATTGCGGGGCGCCTGGGTGGCTCAGTCGTTAAGCGTCTGCCTTCGGCTTAGGTCATGATCTCAGGGTCCTGGGATCGAGCCCCGCATTGGGCTCCCTGCTCGGCAGGAGGCCTGCTTCTCCCTCTCCACTCCCCCTGCTTGTGTTCCCTCTCTCGCTGTATCTCTCTCTGTCAAATAAATAAAAAAATCTTTAAAAAAAAAAAAAAAAAAAGAAATGTTGAAATTGCAAATTAATGTAGGACCATAAAAAGTCATCTTCTTTACTGTGCAGTGATTGTATCGGACTGACTCACAGCTCTTTTTAGACTAGCAAACATGATAATTTGAAATTTAAAAGCTATGGGTTTCAAAACTATCATTTCTGCAATCCCTTCTTTGGCAGGAGGTGGTCAAGATAAGTTAAAATTAAAGCTAATCTGAAATTTTGAGCATTTACATTTCCAGTCTCATTATTTACCACTCTACCACATCCACTGTATTCATTGACTCTGCAATCCCTGAAAAGGACCAGCCATATTCAATTTTAGATCTTTTGCACATCCTCTATTATCTGAAATTTCTACATGAAATAACTGTTTTCCCCTGTTTATCTAAGGTAGCTCACACTCATCCTTCAAAACACAAGTTGAAAATCACTTTCCTGCAAAGAATCTCCTGTTTTCTCCAGACAAAATAAGTAGCTCTAACTTCAGTGCATGGCTTAATGTTTTTATTTTTTTATTTGATAATCATACCAGAGGACTTTTCTGTAGTCTTATGAAATGAGCCAAACCAATATGAATAAAGAAAAGTCTATTCTTAGAAAATGTCCAAATTTTAAAATTCATAATTTTTGAGATAAATATTTGAGATCACAAGCTTTTGCATGCTCCAATACACATAGTGTGTCAAAACCAACAATTGATTTATAAACTATAGAATACCTAAACATCACATCAATATCATCTATTCCCCAAAAGATGTCAAGCAGAACTAAATGGACTGTTTTGCTGTGCTTATGATAGGCACCAAAAGAAAAAAAAAGATTCTGAATGAAGAGGCAAATAAACATATCATAACAGCAACATCATAACTGAGTTCATTTTGTGGACTGAGGTTATCAAGTTATTTATGTATGAGCTATGCAATATGGATAAGCTTATCACTTAAGTTTCCTTCAAAATAATTAAATGGGAAGAATCATTTGTTTCCAGTGAAAATTCTACATTTTATTTCCTGGCTACTGATTCAAATGACAGAATAAAATAAAGATGCAAATACACTTCCTTGTAGAAGTCACAGCTTAAAAATAGTAGATCATTAAGTTTTCTATCCTTGGAGAGTGAATATGTAATTTCTCTTATAACTGGTCCAGGTTTTGGTATAAGAAGGATAATAAATCAAAATGTAGGTGTTGGTTGTCTGGAATCAAATCTGCTTTGTAATTTTTTATCTGCTTTGTTTTTCAGAATTATGTGGTCATGACATTTTCTGTCATAATGCATTTTCTTACCAACCGAACAAGGCCATTCAGTGATATGTCCAATTGCATTTTGTCATAGAATACTCACTTCCAGGGTGATCTCATCTACAGCTATGGACAAAATTATCATCTGTATCCTATATCTACATGCTAATGCTTCATGGATCTGCTACTTCTGGCTTAAGCCTCTCTCTTGGCCCCAATTTTAGAACAATTGCCTACCTATACTGGATTTTGGAGAGGCATCTCAAACCTAACATGTCTAAAACTGAACTAATTATCTCTCAGAGTCTCAAAGACTATATTCTCTTTTCAGTGTCCTGTATCCTGCTGAATTTATGCATTTACATGGGCCAGAAATTTGAGAATCTCATTAATGTCTTTTTCTTTCACATCCTTATATCCTATCAGTCACCGAATTCTGTTGGTTTTACTATCCAAATAGATTTTGAATCTGCCCATTTTGTCTCTGTTCCCACTATGGTTACCTGAAGTCCTGCTCCCAGCCACCATTCCCCTTTTCAATGTTTATAACATACATGTGATTCCTGCAACTTCTCTCACTTAGATTACCACAACAACCTCAAAACTAGGCCTCTGGTTTTTCTTATTCTAACCCATTTTTTCTCCCTGCAGCCAAGTAATCTTGCAAAAACCCATGTCACTATATCATACACCTGTTAGTGGTTCTTTTATCATTCACAAGAGTTGAGATTATTCTATAGGAACAAACAATTCCCAAATGTCAGTGGCTTGCCCAAATAAAACATTATTTTGCATGCAAACTACATGTCTATTGTGGATCAGCAGGGAAGTTCTGCTTATCATTTGTACTCAAGGATCCAGGCTGATGGGGCTTCAGTAATCATTGTATCCCTGCACCAGGGAAGACTCTAAGTACAGTTGACCCTTGAACAATGTGCGGGTTAGAAGCACTGACCACCCACACCATCAAAAATCCACATGTAACCTTTGACCCCTCAAAAACTTAACTACTAAGAAACCATTATTGACTTGAAGCCTTGCTGATAACACATAGTGTATATGTCATATGTATTATATACTGCATCCTTATAATGAAGTAGGCTAGAGAAAAGAAAGTGCTAATAAGAAAATCATAAGGAAAAGAGAATACGTTTACGGGCTATACCATATCGAGAAAAAAAATCCATGTATCAGTGGACCCGTACAATTCAAACCCATGTTGTTCAAAGGGCAACTGTACTGATTTGTAAATAAGTCTTCTGCCTAGATGTGAGATGGCACTTTTTAATTGACTACAGCAAGTCAATGGCCACGTGGTCAATGACCACGTCTAATTTCAAATGGGGTAGGGAAGGGCAATCTTCTCAAATGCTGAAGAAAGAATTTTTGTGGATGCATTAAGGACTTGCATTGTATTGCTGTTGGGTTGAAATCCAAACATTTCACTTCAGCATAATTCTCAAGGCTCAGACCTTCCTCTGCAGCCATTTTCCCTGCCATTTTGTCTCTTACCTAACACTCTCGCAGCTCTATTCTGTTCTCTTGAATACATAACTATCACTGTCCCACATGCTCTCCTTCTGCCTGGATCCCTTTCTCCTTCTCAGCTTGTCTAGCTCTTACTCCCCATTCCAGTTTCATTATAAGAAGCACTCTACCTTCTATGGTTAAGTACTCATTCTGTGCATTCCCAGAGTAGTCTGGAATTTCCTTTTCATGTTGACTGCTTCTTTAACTGTTCATCTTACCCAACTAAAAGTTAGTCACAATAGCAGGGACTGTAGATGCATAACTGGATTCCACTGTATTCTCATAGCCTGTCCATATGACACAAAGTGGGCATTTATTGAACATTTTTGGAATGAATACATAATATTTCCTATCCAGTTGTTTTTTAAAGATTTTATTTATTTATTTGAGAGAGAGAAAGAGAGAGAGAGAGGGAGGAAGAGCATGGCGGGGAGGCACAGGGAGAGGGAGAAACAGACTCCCCACTGAGCAGGGAGCACAACTCTGGGCTTGATCCCAGGACCTTGGGATCATGACCTGAGCCGAAGGCAGGTGTTTAACTGACTGAGCCACCCAGGCACCCCCGTTTTTGTTTTTGTTTTGTTTTGTTTTGTTTTTAATACAGGTAATTTTAGAAGTAGATCTATGAAAGAGTCAAAGATACCTTAAGGCAAGATTTTGGGAATATCTAGGCCCAAAGGGAACTTTTCTTAGGTCTTTACAAGAAGATAACAGAAAGAACCATCTAAAGGTAAGTATCTTCAAATTAAAATCAAAATTAAAGTTAAGGTCAATGAAGCAGGTTCTTTTCTCTTATTTCTGATAAGTCCTTGTCAATTATTTTGCATGCAGTTCAACTTACTGTATTGGTTGATTCATGCATCATGCATCCATCCATTCAGCAAATTTACTGAGTGACTGCAAAATATTAGGAATGGCTCTAGATACTGAATATATAAGAGTGAGTCAATAAACACCCAAATCCCTGTTCTTGATTTATTATCAATTTCCTATGTAAAACACAACAAATAGGTAATGTTTATACTCTGTATAATAGTGATAAATGCTATGATGATTAAATAGGTGGGGAAGGGATAGGGAGATTCAGAGGTGGGGCAATGGGAGGGCAGTTTTAAGTAGGAGAGTCAGAGTCAGGCCCCACCAACGACTGGTCCAGGACCGAAGGAGCTGCTGGAGTGAGCCGCCATATTCTGGGGAGGAAAATTTAGGTAAAGGAAACAGCAAGTCCCCTGAGGAGGGACCGTATTTGACTTCTAACCAGGTCGATAGTGTGGCTGGATAAGAGAGAGTAGTAAAAGAGAAGTCTGTGTTCACTGTAGGGGCCTAAGCTGGTGGCAAAAGTCCAAATGGTACTTGTGTGGAAGTATTTTGTTGACTAACCAAAGAAAAAATCAAAATGTGCTCTATTGAAAAAGGAAGGAGAGCTTGCTTTCCCTACTTATGAGTCCTGAGCAGTCTAGTTGGGCATTTGCTTTAGCACCTCTACAGAAGACAATAACAACTCCAACTGACCCGTTGAGGTCTTTGTATGATCATACCCGGCACACCAGTAAACATGGTGGAACTCAATATTCTCTATTGTCATCTGTCTGCCTATGTGCTCCTCCTTCCCGGTCTTCTCCATTGGATGGATATTTTGATACTTAAGTGAGCAATGTACAGAATCAGGGCCTTAATTTGGATTAGTCAATTCACTAATGATATGAAATGTTGATTCCCCTGCAATCAAAAGTAAGTTCCATCCTAAGCCCTCAAACTCAAACTAGAAATTCCAATTTGAGCACAATGATAATGACTTCCATCTATATAGACACATTTCTCCAGAAGTATTCCAAAGTGCCTTAACAATTATATGAAGGCAATCACATCGCCCATCACTAAAACACAGTCATGTCTGGGGCAAAATGCAGTCACTGTTTAATAACAAACAGCAACATAGCAAGAAATAAAGAAAAACAGTTTAGCAAATGCCACCGCTAAATGTGAGGGGTGGGAAAGAGGGTAGATTAAGGAGCCAGATGCACCTCAAATTAGGAATAAGTTAGGATATCTTGGTTGAAAGCTTGCATTTCTACAGAACGAGCCCTCTCTTATTTAGTGCGAGTGTTCAGTATTAACTCCTCTAGGGTCACCCAGCCCATTGTACACTGAAGCTGGTCCATAAAATAGCTGCCTTAGATTCACCAGGGAATTTAATAAATGTTCTGGTTCTGGGGACCTATGTCAGATTTTTCTAGGTCAAACTGTTCATGAGTAAGGCCCAGAAATCTGTTTTTTCAGATGCTTCCTACATAATCTCCTTGAACAGGGACTAACAGATTTGGACACCACCACTGGTCCAACTAGGATGGAGAACTGAATTCAGGGCCATTGAACATGCACAGTGAGGGATGAGAGGGATCATGAAAATATGGGCATTTAGGAGAAGAAGCAATTCCCAAGGCTCTCTTTCCTTGGATAGATGTGGTTAAGGCCTTGAAGTTTAGTTCTCTGTGAACTGCAAAACCACTCAGGGTATAAATTCAGTCCACAGATGAAGAAGATTTAGAGTTTGTGTGAGCTTCACACTTGTAAAATTGGAAACTGAGGACAAAGAGGTCACATGACTTGGCTAAGTCCATAACAGGAGTTTTAGAAACATTACAATGGCCTTTCCACTAAAACAATTCATTCCTGGCCTGAGGACCTGATCTGGAAATGTCAACTGGACTGTGGTTGCTTTCAGTAATTTTCTCATTTCCTTCTCATTAACTATCTAGTTCACCCCAAGAACAGTCTTCTATCTCTCTACTTTCCTAACATTTGATTCCTTTCTCTTCTGCCTTTCTCCACTCACATTCACTTAAAATGGATACAGTTGGTCCCTGCTTCACTTAACATCGTTTTGAGCAACAACTGCAGACCATTTTGTTTGTTTGTTTCCACAAACGTAGGAAGTCACTGCCAAGTAACAGACATGCAATGTTGTTCTGCAATACAAGGAACATGACTTCTGAAATCTAGAGAAGAGAACTAAGCTCTAGTCACAACTGTGACATTAACTAACTTTATGGTATGGACACCATTCATTCATTGAACAGTTATTTAGTGAGCATCTACTATACCCATGGCATTGCTAAGTACAGCACAGCCATGTTTTCTTCTCTCTTGGACATCATAGTCAATGAAAACGACAGACATTAAACAATGAATTAACAGCTGTGATAAGAGACATGTAGGAAAAGCAAGGGCTGCTGTGGGACAAGCTTATACTATACAGGGCAGGAAACCTAGTCAGGGGGGTCTGGAGAATCTCCCTCAAAGAAAGGACACTGAACCGGAGACCTGAGAACTGAAAAAGCATGACTCACAAGCAAGCTATAGCAATCTGACCCCCTTCCCTCATTCTCCAAGATCATCTTCCACTAATGAGGTAAATACATAATACTAACCAATCACTATCTCTTAGCTTCTTTGCTGATGCTCGAAAGCAAGTTTAGTTCTATTAGATTTTTATCTACCCTATAGACAAGCTCATCTAGCATATGCTAATGAAGTTCTAAAAAAAAAAAAAAGCCTTTACTTAAATATTCTTTTCCTTTGAGCTATTACCTGAAAAACCATTCTAGCAGCTATTAGAACTTGTCGAAGAAGTTTACGGTGATGATTTCAGTATGAGTGTAACCATCCTGCCTCCCAATCCACAGTCCCAAAGGCTTAACACTTACTTACTTCTGATATATTGAGTATTTTAGAATAAAATCGCCACTTACTAAGTCACGTGGAAAACCCACGTTGAAAGCAATGATACTCATAGACCTCAGAGACTGAACTAGCAACTGATAGAGAATAAGAGGCCAAGTGATATCATTCACATCATCCAGCCAAGTCACAGATAACACAATTACTTTGTAAAAGTAACTATGAAAGGAATTCCCGGTTGTGTTCACTCACCCAATCTCACACTATAGTAAAAAGACCTGAAACCATGAGATTTTAGAGGTAAACTTTATAGAAAGTTGAATCTCTATAATTTCAGGTCATATAAAAGCTAGCACTTTTTTTTTTCTCTAATACATGTAGTATGCACCCAAGCGAGAAATGACCGTACCCTCAAGTCAGAAAACCTAGGTTACAAGTCTGACTCTAGCCACTACGTTTGGTGCATGATCTTAAATAAGCAACTTAATCTTTCTGGACCATAGTTTCCTCATCTGTACATTATTGATAACAATAGCCTATTTCATCGTTGAAAATATTATGAAAGTGAAGCTATCTTGTAAGGATCTCTAGAGCTTTTAGTCAGAAGTTGAGTAAGTTAGCGGAGTCATTCATTATGCCTTCAAAAAGTCCTTGTTGTGTACAATGTAGATATAATTTTCTACTGTCTAACAATTTCAAAATATGCTCAGCAATACTGACTCCCGTGAGGTATTTAAGTATCATCATACACATAACAATACAAATTTCCTATTTTCCAGCAAGGACATCAACTCCAACGTGGGAAAGACCTTGTGAGTTAGAGGAACCAAGAGAAGGCCAGCACAACGGGAATGCATAGAGTAAAGACTGACAGGAACTATGTTTGGAGAGCAGGGTAGAGGACCAGATCACGGGATGTCTGCCAGCGATGATAAGCAGATTGCATTTATGTGCAAAGGAAAGGTTTAAATGGAAGAATGATGTGATCTCATTTACATTTCTTAAATTTGGCTGCAGTATTAAGATTGCAGCGGAAAGCTTAAACAGACCAAAAAAAAAAAAAAAATCAAGGAAAGGAAGCCCACAAGGAAGCTATTTTAATTAAGATAATGACCTGCACCCAGGTGGTGGTAAAGGGATGAAGAGAAACGGAGAGACACAAGGTAGATTCTGAAACGTGAACAAGAAGAGGATAGAAGGAGGGGGTGATAGTGAAGACAAAGGCGGAACAGGTAATTAGGAAATAAACTCCCAGGAGAACTTCTTTTCCCCAACCTTTGATCTATTTCAATTGTACCTCTCTAGCTCACGTTTCACGGCTCAAGCAGCACAAAGCAGCTCTAGGGCTCCACACCGCCCTGCTCCTTCTCAGAGTGGCTCTAGTATTTAATGATGGCCTCTTCAAGACAGTTTACCGAGGACAGTTGCTAACCAGTTTTTGAGGTTGTTGTCCTATAATTAGACTGCAAACAACAGAAAGCAGGGACCTCACAGTCATGCACGAACATATGTTACATTTACTTGTAAAAACTGACATTTAGAACAATCTGTGTGGTCTGATTCAGCGCCACTGACACTTTCTCAAGAGCGCTCGCTTTATGTATTTCTTTTTACACAAACGTGGAGAAAGATATTTATCCTCTTGCCCTGCCCACTTGTCCCCCCTCTGGAGCCCCAGGTGGAGGGCAAGAGGGGTGAAGGACCAGAGAGGTGAACACTCAAACTCACTTGTGAAACGTCAACAGCTTCATCTGCTAATGGCCTTGGAAGCCTTATAATTAAGGCAAACTGCTCAAGGAAACAGACAATTAGCTTGTCCTTTTGGGGTGTAAACAAGACGAGAATCAAACATTTACTGGAAGAACTCAGTAGAGAGAGAACGCTTTTGGGCAGGGTTTTATTCAGTTTGTTTATTGTTGTAACAGCACAGCGCCAGGTGCTTCCCATACTAAGTTTGCGGGAATGAATGAAGCAGGGAATGAATGAATGTCCTCCTCCACTGCATTTATCATGGCCTAAGAACTGCGCAGATAGATTTCCTAGATGCGTTGGCTAAACAACTTTAAAATGATGCATGCTTGACTGAGTACATCTGTGTTCGTCTACACTTGCATACACAAAAATATATCAGCAAACCAGAGGCTCGATGTTTAAAATCTGCAAAGATGTGGCACCAGTTCGGCTGTAGTTTATTTTCAAACATGCTGCATCTGCAGAATGTTGGGTAATGATGATGAAAGGCCTTTCAGAATAATTACAATCCAATCATTTAGCACCGAGCCCCTCCTAAAGCTCACTGTCACTCGTGCAGCTCCTCAGAAATTAACGCCGCTTGCCATAGTGGAAAAAGGACTGCAGCAGTAACTTACTGGTGTATATTCCAATAATGAGAATTTGAATGATGAAGTGTGATAGCATCAGCTGCCCTTGTCTCATCTGTCTTAATAATTGATCATTGTAATCTGTCTTAACCCCTCCCTGGCCTCTTTTTTCCCCAGCTATGTTCTCCTTAAGGGCAAAGTGCTTTTATTCTGCAATATGTAGAAATTTATCTTAATAGTGCCTTATTCATTTCAAGAATATTGGTTTGCACTTGGTCTCACACACTATTTTTATTTTAAATTAGGGGAGATACAGCCAAGCCACAGTTCCTTAGACCCACAGTTTGCCTGGAATTTTCTATAACTTGCATTGAGTGTCAAGAGCCTCTTGTGGACTCCTTGCTTTATTTATGCCATGAAAAACTTGCCCTGCTCTTTCATTGGCCTTAGAGTTGACTAGTAGTAGAAGTCGCTTGGCCTGGTAAAACTCAGTCCTTTCCACCCCGCTACAAAGTTAGCTAAATCCATCTGTCTCCCAGCCTATTGGTCATCCCTCAATGGGAGTGAAAAGCAAAAGAGAACACCAATCCCTATCATGACAGCCAGACTATGTAGTGATCCTGTCAAACTGTGAATAAGTCAGCCTTAGAAAGAACTTGGTAAAAATTCTTAGTCATGCTCACCAGAGGGCCGTCCCGAGGAGGTGTAACAAGGTGTTTTATAAACTGAGCTCTGCATTTTAAACCTTAAGGGGGCTGTTCCACTGGAACCGGGGAGCTTTGGAATGGCTAGTAGACAAGTCCTGGACTTCTGGACTTACTTTCTGCATGAAGCACAGCAGCTCCACCTCTTCCCATTTTATTTCTTGATGCATAGAATATATTTTATAAAGGGTTCTGCAGCTTAAAATAAGTAATCACTCATCCGGGGCATAAACCCTGATTTTACAAGTTCAAACCTTCCATGGCAGCTCTTTGCTGTCTGACTTTGGAAACTACATCTAACTTCAGTGTCAAAGGGAGATGTTAATCCCCAATGGCATACTGAAGTCTAAGAAGATAGGTAAAATTTGCTTGTTTTATTTATATATAAAAATATAAAATAAATATGTATTTTTATTTATATATTTGACTGAGATTCTTTATAGTCATTATTCCCTCGGACCTCAGATAGCCACATGGAGTTTCATTTGTTTCAATCACATTTCTACCTTAGTACGAATTTATCAGAGGTCTAACATGAACATTCATCTGAAACAGCACTACCCCATGAGCCTTTAGTCATTTACTTTGATTTATTTACCCCCATTGCACCTGACTTGCTGCACATTAATATTTGGTATTGGTTCATTGTTGTCTTCTCACATTTTCACGTAAGCTCCAGGAGGTCAGGGATTTGTCCTTTTTATTGATTTATTCCAGGACTGAAATAGTGCCTGGCACATAATAGACATTCAATATATATTCATTAAATGAATGAATGAGCACCTCTTACTCCAAAAATCTTATGAGGGGTTTATTACCAAATAAATTTAAAATCAGAGGGAAAAGGGGGTTTTCAATATCTTGAGGAGTCCTGGATTCTAGTACTTTGTTATTATTAGTGTGCTGCATAACATTTGGCTAATCAGTTCATCTCTCTGGACCTGTTTGGACATACTCATATCAAGGGAATTCAGGTGCTGAGATTATATGATTATGATTATACAGGAATAAATCCCATTATCCTTGCCTTCTGGTTTTTACATCCTGTGTAATCCCCTTAAAAGTGGGTGAAACCTCTGATTTGCTTCTAACCCATGGTATATAGCAAAGGTGACAGAATATACATAGCTACATCACAGGAGGTTATAGTAGCCATCTTGCTATGAGACTCTCACTTGCTGGCTTTAAGGAAACAAATGGACACGTTGGGGAGGCTCATATGACAAGGAATTCAGAGCTGCCTTCAGACCCTCAGCTAGCAAGGAATAAGACCGTCTGTCCCACAGCCCACAAGGAATTGGATGCTGTAATCAACCATGTGAATTTGGAAGTGGCTTCTTCCCCAATTGATCCTCATTTGAGACCTCAACCCCAGCCAACCAAGACCTTGACTGCAGACTTGTAAGAAAATATCCTGAAGAAGGGGATCCAGTTAAGTCATGCTGGACTTCTAGCTCACAAAATCTATATATAATAAATGTGAGTTGTTTTAAGTCACTGCATTCATAGTGATGTTGTTAGGCAATGATAGAACTGACATAGATACAAAGTATATTCTTCAATGAAGAGAAGGGGATAACTATGCCTCTGGTAAGGGTTTCCAATTCAGAGCCCTGAAGAAGTAAGCTTCCTTAAGACACACACAAAAATAACCAATGCTTCACTCAGCTACATTATCCCCACTTGACTATCGCAGAATGGCCAAGAATGTATTTCCAACATAGTTTCTCTTTTGCTCTATTTTTTTTTTTTTTTCCTTACAGGCCCCTCCAACCCTCCTCTCACAACTTCATTTCCCCAGATATCAATCCTCCATCAATTTTTTCCTCTTTAGGTTAGCAAAACAAATCACGTTGTGTGAACATGCCCTTTGCAAACTGCTCCACAATGTAAACACTATTTAAATTAGCCTTGCCAGAACTTGGCCTGGTCTTTTCACAAATGCTAGCTTGACAAAATATAAAACAATAAGTAATCAGAATCTAGCTATCGAGAAAGGTGCCATTAATTAGTCCAAAGACGAAGCTATTAAAAAAAATCAGAATTATTAGCACTGCACATGTCAGTTCTCTCTATGGTTATCAAACAGGACAGGTTTCAGAAACCCACAGCACATGGAGGAGATATGCAGCCAGAAGACTGGCAGTTGTCTTTCCATCTTTGACATTAGGAAACTTCTCTGGATAAAGATATTCCCCCCACACACCAAAAAAACACATAAGACTTAACAACAGCAAGGCGATGGAGGTATGCACAGGGTTAGAGACTTACGTCTCTATTTCCGTGAAGTCAGATGCAGAATAGAGTAACATCAGAAAGAGGGCTTACATTATATGGAATGGAAGGGAGCCTTAGATGGACAGTGAACTAAGCAAGTTGTTTAAGAGTGTGAAAGGAGCAAGGTTTTGTTTTGTTTTTAAATCAGTAAATCCTTGCAAGCCTCCTTTCTTGTGTCTTCCTTTAAGTTAAAGTATACACAGAATTAGAGTAGGAAATACATCACATGTAATCCCATGTACTAGATACAAAGCTGGCCCTCTGCATCAAACCTAACTTATCCAACATAGGAGTCATTCATTTGAGGAGGAAGAGAGGGGAAGAGAGTCCCATCTATTTTCTGTTCAGGGACTCCTTCTAGATAAAAATCATCGGTAAGATAGATAGTTCTTTGACCCTTCTTTCATCCCTTGACATCTTTTGAAATTTCTCCTGATCTGTTGCTTTCTTCGCTTATCCAAGTTCCTTAGAATGGGCAATTCCAGCAGTTTCGAGTTCTAATCCCAGTTTTGCCAGCACCTTGTAATTTATTTAAACCTGCTAACATCTCCAAGGCTCTCCAAGTCCTTAAATTAGATAAGATCATACTAACTTCTGTAACAGAAGTTTCCTAAGTCTCTTAGCAGCTTAACAATATGAGTGTATTTTTTGCTTAGCAGCTTAACAATATGAGTGTATGAGTTTATTAGGGTGTTTGGTGGATCCGTTTGTACATGTGGTTGGTTAAGTTCCTTTGATTTTGTATTTCTACCATCTCCTAGTGTCTCAGGTCCTTTACTTGTAGCCAGCAGATGAGGAGAGGAAGGCCCTCACACTTTTTAACCATTTCAATCAAAGTTTGATACCCATCAGTTCTGCTCAAATTCTACTAGTGGGAATGAGTCACATGGCCAGTAAGACTCAAGAGGGTCTCAAAAAAAGTTGTAAGCTGAGCAGGCATTTCCACCAACAAACTGTATTATGGAATGGTAACTCAAATCTTTGGTGAGCACTTCATCACCTCTTGCAGAGAGGATCTCTGATGCTTCTTCCAGCTCTATACTAATGTGCTTTTATTATGTGAATCTTCTATCCTAATTTAAAGTATAAAAAATGTGGAAGGAAAGCAGAATAAGCACAAAAAGGAAGGCAAAGTTTGGAAAATAAATCTCATACAGATTCCCATTAAATGCAGGTATGCAATATGTACTTCAAGCTGCCCATTAAAAAAAATCTTTGAATAAAGAATCCACAGAGACACAATGATATACATGGAAAACCATTGATAAATAATTCTATCATTATAAGTAATCTCTTATGGGGGTTGCAATTCTGGCAACAATCTAACCAGGACAACGAATCAATTTTTTACTAATTATCTACTATGCGCAAAGCACTATCCTGGGTATAGTGGTAGAAATAAGTTATGTGCAAACACTTTCTCTATTAAGAGGGTAAAATATCTTATTGAAAGAGCAAAATGGCACTAATATAAACTAAAATTCAACGGATAAATGTTAGACACATGTATTTCCTTTCGGGGACATGTTCCCAAGATATTTTTTGTGGGAGTAAGAATTTCAGCTGGGCCTTAGAATTTAGATGGAGTTTGAGGACATGAAAAGGAGGGAAATCTCTCTCTCTTCTCAAGCTTAGGCCACAAACCTCTTACTCTGTTACTTATTCATAAAATGGACTAAAGGAATAAGTTCCTTTCCATGGACATCAGCAAATTATATATCTGTACCTGTATTTGTTTTTCTATCACAGATTTGCTCAGTTTTCTTATTTGAATTCTCCTACTCTGATTTGCTCACTTACACTAGCTTTTTTCCCCTGAGCTTTTAAAGCAATATCTGTTGCATCTGCTCTACACCCCAGTATTATTAACTCCATGACATTTGTAAATGCTGATTTGAATATTTTCAAAATATACTACTCTCAGTGTACATGAAACTTAAAGACCTGTGTCTCTCAAGTGAAAGGCACATGTTTCTTGATGACCTGGGACATTTTGCTCAAAGAGAGAAACATACCTGAGGTTAGCAGCTAACTTTGGAGGGAAGGGCAGAACAACAGCATTTAAAAATAAAACCAGTTGTTAGAAATTAAAAAGACGGGCTCTTTGATTTTCTAGATGAGGAAAAGTTAAAGGTCTTATTCATGGACACTCAGGAAGCTAAGAGTAGTACGATCATGAGAATCCATCCCATAAACTTACACAGGGACAATTTGCAATTTTCAAGTCGAGTTCATCGAAGTCCACTCTTAGGCCATTGTGGGGGGAGATTGAAAGGTTAAAATCACATTGTTAAGTAGAGGGGAAATCAATGCCTGTTTGCCAATAATGACCTGCACTTCTTAGAAGGTCTCGGTTTGGGGCAGTTCTAGAATGAGTAGATGAACGTGTAAATTAATGCAAGGATAAATAGATGGCTAGCAGGAAGGGTGGTGGATAGGATACATGGGTCTGTTCATGTGATTCTCCAACATGTCTGAAGATTTCCTTTGAGATTCCAACTCCGCCTAAGCAGGGTCTGACATTTCATTTAAAGCCAGGATCTAATTAGTCATTCAGTGATAACAATTTTTAATAACTCCTATCCCCAGTTTTCTGCAGGTGGAGTATTAAATATCTGATAAAAGACCTTCATTCTCTTGTGTCAAACACAGGGGACGGAAAAGAAGATGCACATTAGCCTTAAAACTGATTTTTGTTCTTCAGCTTGAAATTCCTTCAGTAGTTTCCCTGGACTAAACCCTAAGGGTAAGAAGCTGAGCCAATGATCTAAAGCAAGGAAGTTCTGTGCATGAAGTATCATTTTGCTGGGACAGCAAACAACTTACAGTTATACATAACTTCAAGTGGTATAATTGCAATAAAGTAAGGATTTCTTTGTTGTTATTTGGCAGTGGATTCATCTACAGATCTCTGTATACACCAGCATTCTTCATGGATACAACATAAGACAACACTATTTTAGAAAATAAGCCCTTTAGCTGATAAAGCCCGGATTCAATCTTTCTATTTCTAAAAGATGCCTGAGGTGGTGGATCCTGACGTCTATCCTGACATTTGGGAAGATAGGCTTATCATTTTATTGGGCTCTGCAACCCAGATGGTACCATGCTAAAAAAAAAAATAAATAACTTCTGGAAAATAACAAGAAAGGAAAATCTGTTTGCTTGTCCTACACATCATTGTGTTCTGTTTCTCTAGAGGATTTGCAGGTGTGATATTATTTCCCAGAGATACTCAAAGAACACTGAACAGCACCTGTTTTAAGGGAAATCTGTAGGGCTCCCCCAGACTCCTTACTTGCAAAATATAGCTTTTTTTTTTTTTTTCTCCAGATAGAGATGGAATTTCTTTGCACTGACAAGGGACACTTCCTTTTGTACCATTTGCCCTAACAGGTGCCGGATTCTCAAGTCATCACAAGATGCTCACTGCTCCTAGCCTCTTCCAACTTACTTTTCTCAAGATTTACTCCCACCAGACCACTTAAGGAAATGACTTAGTCATTCTAGGTCTTAGTTTGCATGGATAAGACGGGGATAACAATACTTACTTCACGGAATAACAGTCATGTCTTACAAGTAAACAGCTCATCACAAGGCCTGGCATATAGTAAATGCTCAATAAATGAGAGCTGATATCAGTAAGATTAAAATTCACCCCCACCTCCACCATCACCAGCATCACCTCTACTGTCATCAGCAGCAGCATCTTGAGTTCAAAACCATTCTATCATTTTTTTCTTACTTAAAGGTAAAACTTTCTGTGAAAAAAGCTGGGCAGGATTTAAAATACTCACTAATTTAAAATATGTTATTTACTTTTGGGAATTTCTGACAGAAATAATGAAGGAATAGTAACAATTTTTAGCAATAATTAAGTCTGTAGGTGTTTGAATTACTAAATTTCTACTATTCTCTCATTGTATGTGTCTTAACCGCTGTCTGATTCCTAGCAATGAAATATGTTCAAATATGATACATTGTTCTAAGATTGTTTGTCTTCCACTTAAAAAATAAAAATCTATGTGGCTGTAAATATGACAGTTTATCCACGTTCGAAACATAATCCCAGGTATAACTGAAAATAATCTTTTAATTTTTCAGGAAGTGAGAAATAAGAAAATATTTAAAATATTTATTATGAATATCCATGTTTTCAGGATTCAGAAAATGTCGATAATGCCAATACACTCTGAATGCAGTGAGGATTTGTTTCAAGGAAAAGGTAATGCAAGCATTTGAGAATCTAACTACAAATCGGAACCCAAACAAAGAAGGCACATGAACCTCCTCTCTATAAGATGAGCCATTCTGAAAAGAACATTTAAACAAAAATATAAAGGGGAGTCATGGGAAATAAAATGCCCAAGTTTGGTCTACAGGAAGGATAGTCAATGTTCACTGAGGTTTTTTTCAATACACACTGGCTGCTGATACATTGGTGAGGAATGTGATTTCATTAAAGCTATAAAAGCCTCAGGAAAACAATTAGGAAACAAACATATAGTTCTAACTTTATATAAGTATAAAGAATAGAAGCAAGTCTCCTGTGAGATCTGTATTTACTCAACTGTTAGTTTTTTGGGGTTTTTGTTTGTTTGTTTGTTTATCTTCCCGACCATCAGTTTAGTATTGAGTAAAATCTAGAACTCAGGTGTCTTAACTACTGTTTTAGACACTTCATTCCTAGATCAAAATTACTCTAAAAGTGTAAGGTACTAGGTGCCTTTGTTTATTGAAGAATTAAGTCTTAAGAAGTTCACTTCACAAACAAATGTGTACTAGTCTGGATTTTAGATCCTTCCATGGCACTGACTATATAGCAACATCAAAAACAATGCATCAGCTATGATCCATTCTATGAAAGTATGAGAATTCTCAAAAATAAAATAAAATAAAATAAAACCAAGTTTGAACAGTAAAGCACTTAGTAATTTCCAAAACAGTAAGTCAATAGATGGTTATTCCCAAATTATTCAATGATTAAATTATGTCTCCAAAGATGTAGGGTTTTTCCATATTCCTACAATTCTCAGCTTTTGACGGTTTCTCCCTTAAAAATCAGGCAGTGAATGTAGCAGCTCTGAGAATTTCATCCTCACACCACCCTGTTCAAAAGCAGGAAGGGATTGGCAGGCCTCCAGTGTGTCCCTTTATCAGGACAAAAATGGTCTCAGATATTCTCCCATGTCTCATTGGTTAGAACTGGGTTACCTGCCAAGGTTTGGCAGCAAGGGAATAGGGAGATGACTGGAGAGTTGACAATTTTCAGCACCATAGTGGGAAGCAGGCTCTGCTCAGAACAGAGGGGGCTAGAAAAGGCTGTGTGACTACTAACAGGGTTTGCCATAGGATTCTTCTTCTGGACAGGCTTGCAAACTACCTGAACTGAACATTTCTGGGTACTTCCATGTGCAAGACTTTATCTTAGGATGCAAAGATCATTAGGACTGGAAGGCTGTGTTAAGGAGTTTGAATTTTATTCTAATGTAGCGACTTTGGGGATACATTTGTTGAACATTTGCTTTGGCTTTTTGAACATTTTGCTTTAGCATCATCCTCATTATGAAGATGAGTAAACCAAACCTCTGTGATCTACTCAAGAAGCTATAGCCAGTGAGCCTAAACCTTCTTGCTTGTTTTCATTGTCCTGTTTACTTCTATGAAAGTTTATATAGAAAACCGTGTCGCCTCCTGCAAGTCTCCAGCTCCTAATTCTACTTCACGTTCTTCCTAGTTTTCTCACTTGTGAAATAAGTCATTTGTTCAATTCCTTGACACCTACCTTGCCAATTAGAATGCAAGCTTCATAGTAGCATGGACATTGTCCATCTTGATCTCGTTTACTGTTGTACCTTTCGTTTCTAGAATAATTACAAGTATTCTAAGTATTTTTTGAAGAAAGATATGTATCAATGAATTATTCTGAAATGTGTTAAAAATCGGAAAATTCCCAGAGAGTGTAAAGACAGTCTTTTTATGGTATAATGAGACTTTCTACAGGTGTTCAAATCCAAGCAATTTGTGCCTGCTTGTTACACCTGACTACTCTAAGATTTAATCTGATTCTGTATTTTTCTTATGATTTGCTTTTGTAGGTTTAGACAGAGATTTGTTCTCTTGCAGAAATATGGGGTGTTTTTTTTTTAACACAATTTCTCTTTTTATTTTACTTTTTTTAGGTAGAGTTAACCTACCTAAACCTTAAAAAAGATATTTATAATACTAATATCTGCACATGCCTAGAGACAGGGCTTGCTTTACCTATATCAGAATAGGTAGCCATATGAAAGATTTCCAGAAGAGAGGAAAACCACCATCCCCTGGGCTTCAAACAATCCTCTTTCCTCCACCATCACCTAGCTTAATTGTGCTGAATTTCCATTCTCTGTGGTCACAACACTGCCCTCCTAAGTTATCATCTTTTATAACACATTATTTCTGGAATTAGCAAATTGTTGCATGATTAACACTCTAATTTGTACACTGTCAAATTCCTTCCTAAGTTAACCAAATGACTCAGGAAAAAGAATGCTAGAGACCTCAGCTGGGCAGGGGGTGCACAAAAGAGGGGGTAGGGTTTTGAGGATGAGGAGATGTGGTAATGAAAACCAGTGGGAACTCCAGAATTTCCATATATGGGACTTATTTAAGGTGGCAATCAGTTGCATCCCTGCTGCAGTTTTTATAGTAAGAGTAAGGTTATCTCTCAATTTGTACGTTAATTCCAGGTGTCCTAGGATGGGGGAACTGGACGAGATCAAGGGGGATACAAGACTAAAAAGCCTTCTTTCTCTCTACAACCGGGCCCCATTAAATCAAACCTCCCTTATTTCAAAATCTACCTCCTGCTAGGCCTGAGTGGTGGGGTGAGAAGTTTAAATGGTTGTAAATACCTGTAAGACAAAGCAAAAGACTCCAAAGATTTGAGGTGTGCAGAGTAAGAGTCTCTATTTAAAGAAACTGAACAGTAGCTGAAATTAACCAAGAAAGTGCCTCTTGTTTGGAACCAGTTAGGGAGCTTATGTTCCCAAAAGCGATCTCAACATGACACCTAGTGGCAGCTCTAGGCTTACCCCTTCAGGTCCTGAGGAAATACCCAGTCTCCAAGGTATTCAAAACCTTTGTTCCTGGGGACTCTACCTTCACTTCTGTGGGAGGAAAACTTACTTATTTCACAGGGAAAAAATTAATTAGAAAAAATTCCTTAGAAGAAAATGCTCAAGCATCATTATGAAGATGGTATCCAAGCTATTTTTTTTTTCCTGATGTATGAATTGTCTCTTCTTGAGAATCTATGAGTCTTCCCCACCCCCCCAAAACCTTGGCCTATTTACAAATTCAAAGAAGTGAAGCCTGGTATTCTAACTAATAATTTCTCCACTTTATAAAAATTGATAAATAGAAGGAGATTATGCCTTGATTTTCTTTGAAAGATTTTAGCACTGGCAAATTTTCTTTAAAAAAATGTTAATTATTCAGAAGTGTTCATAGGAGGCATGTTGGTTTTATTTGCATATGGGCATTTGTTGTGTTTTTGTTGTTGTTGTTGTTGTTTTTAGATTCTAAATTGAGTTTCTTCAAGCACTGTAGATGCTTTGGCCACTAGACACACACACACACACACACACACACACACACCAGCAAATGTAGTATAGTTTTTGGCCAAAATAGGGAAAAATAGCTTTGATACTCTGCCTTTTAGAAGACTTCCTGCCCCATCGGTGGCAGCCCATCATCTTGGGCTACCTCTAGATTTTGTTGATGTCCTCTTGGGTACTCCAACTCTTCCCTGAATGGATAGTGCCCAATGCTTCCTTCCCTCTCTACCCTCCTAACTAATCTGATTGCATCAGCACTAATGAGGAGATGAGAAGACCTCCAATGCTAAGTTTAGAGGTGAGCTGGGCTTGTCCAAACTGGCCTTCTACTGACATTGACTCAATTATTTCTGTGTGACATATACAGTGACATTGTGGACAAGTGCAGGGAATGATTCAGCTTTCCCACCATCTCTATATCGTCCATCCGCATAGAATTAGTATGAGCTTACCAAGTATTAGGGAGTTAATTCTGCTGCCCCCTCTCAAGTTAACTATGAACCTGAAACTAAGGACTTTTATAATTTCTATATAATGATTCCCTTTTATTAAATGTAATTTAGTGAGTGCCTTCTATGTATCAGACAAGACACTAAAACCATTTTGCATGTTTTCTTACAAATCCTCAAATGAGCCTTGAAAAAGAGCTCTTTTGTTCCCATTTTAGACCTTTGACAACTGAGGCTTAGTGACTTAATGTCTTTCTGCTTGTAAATAGCAGCACTGAGAAATGCTTTTGTCTCCAATATACGTTTTTTTGAGACTCTCTTTAAATATTTAGGAGTTGGAAATGGAAACTCTGTAGTATAACAACCCCAAACAACTGCTTAACAATAAACTGAGTCTCTCGGAGACTCATAATATATACACATATGCACACATAGTTGATAATGCATTAAAGGAGTATGATGTTATAATACTTTGATCCTAAGTCACTGGAAACTCTTACTTTGAAAACTCATCTCTCTTATCAGCTTCTTGGGCTGTGCTCACCATGCAAGCCCTGATTTCTCCAGGGGGTTCCTTAAACTCAGCCCCTATCCACTCTTTCCTCTTCTGTTGCTCCTGTCTCCTTGGTGGGATACAGACCGACACTTGGACAGACAATATGGGTGGCTTACTCTCTATGGCTTTCATTCTGACCATCACACATACTTGAAAGCCCCGTAACAAAAATCTAAACCGTTTTGAATATAAACCCTTTATTTTTGCAAACCTCATCTATGATGCTGAGGAAAAGACTGTTTCTTTGGTAACCAGGATTCAAACACTGGACAGCCATAGATGTAGAATTATAATTACAAGACTGAAATTCTGCTTGAAAGCAAATAGGAAGCAATTTTTTTCCTGAAGCTATTGGTTTTAGATGATTAATATATTTTAAATAAAACTACAAACTTTATTTTGATATGTGTAAGAGTCCCTGTATCCCACGGACCTAGACTCAAACAGAGACAAAATAGATTGTAGTGGTTAAAAGTAAGTCTTCTGAAGCCAGATTAGCCAGTTTAAATATCAGCTCTACAACTTCATTAGTCACCTCAGATACCGCAATTGATCTCTCTGTGCTTCAGTTTCTTTATCTGTTGAATGTGAGAGTTAAACAAACTAATATACAGAAAGCTCTTAAAATGGAGCCTGGAGTAAGGTAAGTTATCCAAACTGTAAGGTAAGTATCAGAAGTTCTGGGAATAGATCTCTGTACATCTCACTTCACAGCCTACAGGCTGTGGGAGAACGTCTTCTGGAGAAGTTACTGACAGGTGATGTTTATGAGAAGTAGGAGGCATTTCACCAATTTTTTTTATTCCTTCTCTCTCCCTCAATCTCTTTCTCTTTGAGGCAGCCACACACAATCGTTAGATCAGAATAAGTTCTTCACATTTTTTTTTCCTTCAGATGATGGATGGCAAAACTAAAATAGGTCCTCTTGAGATAATGTTTTTGAGTGTCCAGCTGGTGGAGACAGGAAAAGCAATTTCAGTGAGACAAGAGCCTTCAAGAACAGATTTGGAGAGAAAGTATTATCTTGGCCTTCTAGAAATAGAAGTGCCATGATGCAGACTGCAAGGAATGAAGATTATCCACATAGACATTCTGCTGCCAGTAAAAGAAGAAATGATGGAAGGTATAAGGCCAATTCCAACTTGGCCAACTAGCCTGTTGAAACCAATGCAGGCCTGACTGGGCACCATATCCTGCCGCGAGCATGGACCATCTCGGGTGTGGCATGATTGTAGCAGAAACAGAAATCCTTGTACAGAGGACAACCTCTAACAAGCCCAGCATCTACCTAGAGGACAAGTCTAGAGATTGCCAGCCAAGCAATCTCTTTGAGAGAGCCACTGCCTTCCTTCTGGGGAAGAGAACACTCTCAGAACACACTCTGAGAGTGAACTACTCTATTTGCCCTTCTCAGAACTCTACTCCCAGAGTCAATACTCTGTGCTGAATGGCAACATCTAATTGTCAGTAAAATTCTTCCACTCAGTGATTAAACTTTGTTTTTTTAATACTTTTTAATTTTTTCAGTTTTCCAGGTTTATTGTGACATGATTGACAAAAATTATATATAGTTAAGATGTACATGTTTTCTTTAATAGTGCTAAAATATATTGAGCACATTGTATGTGTGTTCATTCTTTCTTCTTGTTCTTTCTTCCTCCCTTCCTTTCAACAATATTCACTGAAATCACTGTGTGCTAGGTGCTGTGGAATAGAATGATCAATTCAGACAAGATCCTTGCCTGTAGGTATCAAGGAAGAGAAAAGTCCACAAGTAAACAAACAAGATAATGATAAAGTAAAACAACATAGACTAAAGAGATAAGATATGATGTGGATCACCCTGGAGGGCTGCTCACTTTAGATGGCAAGAAAAGGACTTTTTGAGGAGATGGCTTTGAGTAGAGATGTATGGTTGAAAAAGAGAACCAACCCTTCTTAGATCCGAGGATTTTTTTGTAAGCATGAACATGTACAAAGCCCTGAGGTAGGAAAGACTTTGGTATGTTTCAGGAATATTTAAAAAAAAAAGAAAAGCAAGTGTGACTGTAATATATGAACAGGGGTGTTTGAGATAAACTTGGGAGATGTAGGCATGGATAGATTGCCCAGGGCCATAGCGACCATGGTTGTAAGATCATTTATTCCAAAACAATACAAAACAAATCCACATATTAAAAAGGGTAGTGTCAAAAAATAAAAAACAAATAACTAAAAAGGATAGTGTCATGGTTTAATTTATAGTTTAAATTGTTTAGACTGTTTCATGGTGATTAAGTTGTAAATTGGCAAGAATGGAAGCTTCTACTTGGATTACTGCAATCCTAAAGGAGGTAGGTAGTAATGGCTTAAACTGGGACATAAGCAATGGAAGTTCATCCCATTTAACTATTACGCCAAATATCCAAAGGAGACCTATGTCTTCCCCTTTTCAGAGATGAGTTAACAAAAGCTATTAGTGATTGCTGCCTAAAATTACTCAGCTTCTAAGTGACAGAGTCAAGACTCAAACCCAGATCAGTGTGGCTCAAAGGCAAGTTTCCGTTCTTGTAGACTTTGGATTTGTACCTCTTCAGGAGGTTGGGCAAAGGACCTTAAAATAAGCTTCAGAGATCCCTAATACTGATGCTTGCTATGAATCAGCAGTGCTCTAAGAGTTTCCTATGCATTGGCAAACTTGATTCCCACAACAATTCTGTGAAGTTCAAGTTATTAGTATCCTCATTTTGCAGAGAAGCAATTTGCATCTTAGAGAAGTTAAACTAGTAAATGTCAAAGGCAAAACTTCAAACCAGGTAGGTTAGCTCTGAAGCCATGCATTTACCCACTAAGCAATTTAAGAGTAGTCGTCCTCTGCTGGCCAGTGTTTCTACACTCAAGTGGTATACTTTAAACATACCCAGGAAAATAGCCACCATTAACCCCTTTTCAAATTCCAATTAAGATAAGGATTTACACAAAACAGAAAAGCTTTTTGTGGCAATTTCATCAAAATGCTAAAGATTAGAGGGCAGGGCTTCCCACACACCTCAGACGAGAATAAGGGAACATCTCTAAAGGAAAGCGAACAAAAGATTTGACTTAACGGTTCTCAAGACTCAGAATCAACATTTCTACCAGGTCTCCTTTTTCTAATACCAATGCAGGAGACAGACTGAAATGCCAAACTGAACTACTCAGTGTTTTAGAAAAAGTGGTTTCTCATAAGCAGCCTGAACTCAAAACACATTTGTTCAATATCTTCTGCAGATTTTCAATAAGTTGGGTTTGTAGATTCTTAAAATTAATCACAAAGCAATTTCATATTCCAACAGAACAGGAATGACCTAAAATGGGCTGCCTTCATTCTCTGCTAGGGAGCTCAAAGCTCAAAAATGAACTTGAATAGCTCAAAATCAACTTGAATAGCTGGAACTTTGCTCATAGTTTCCCCCAGTATCTCTACTGTGACCTTAACCACTTGCTTTAGAATTACTCTGCCATTTCCATAGGCCCCCTTGACTGCCTCAGGTCTCACCACTTTGATATGTAAAATTTAGCTAATTTAGGCTTTGCAGGGACACACTGCTGAATCTCTTGCTCCAAAGCCAAGGATCTTAGTCTATCCGAGAGAAGACAAACAAAATTCACACTTTAGGTTTTCCCCGTCTGATTTCTTTATTGCTAATAATAATACTGATGGACTATTTGAGACTTTGCATGTATAATCTCATTTAATATCATAACAAAGGAGGATAGTGTTGTCATTCTTATTTTTCTTAGGAATGTTAAGGTCATGTAATCAGAATTAGAACCCTAAGTGTTTGATTCTAGACATTTGTCTATTATCTCGTGCCTATATTCCTAAGTATATAGTATATGAGATATAATATAAATGTATATTTTCTGAAGTACTACATAATATGGTGTATTAAATATATATGTATATTAAATATATATTATATATAAATATATGTATATATGTATATTAAAATATACAGTATATATTCCTAAGCATATTGTAATATGCTTAAGATGCCAGCACGAATTCTGCCTTCCTTTTCCCCAGTGGGATTCACAACATGGGATGCAATTTGGATTGGGCCAATAGACGCTAAACAACTTAGTCTCTGGTTTTCAATCCTATATGCAAATTTATAATCACACTGGGAGCTTTTAAAAAGTGCTGATTATGCCCTTTCCTGGCCTGGAAGATTCTAATTTAACTATTCTGGGCTAAGGCCTGGGCATCAGTTTTTAAAGTTCCTCTGTCCATCCCTCTGGTGATTATAAAGATCTGGAGGGGTGGGGGTGGGAGAATATAACTGCTCTGAGCAAATTAATGTAACCCTACCTGTACAGACTGAATTGTCTCCCCAAAATTCATACATTAAAGCTCCTACCCCATATTTGACTGTTTGGAGATAGGCGCTTTAAGGAGATAATTAAGGTTAAATAAAAGAGGTCAAAAGGCTGGGGCCTTCATCTGATTGCACTGGTGTCTTTTTTTTTTTTTTAAAGATTTTATTTATTTATTTGACAGAGAGAGACATAGCGAGAGAGGGAACACAAGCAGGGGGAGTGGGAGAGGGAGAAGCAGGCTCCCCGCTGAGCAGGGAGCCCAATGAGGGGCTCTATCCCAGGACCCTGGGATAATGACCTGAGCCGAAGGCAGACGCTTAACGACTGAGCCACCCAGGCGCCCCAGGACTGGTGTCTTTTTAAGAAGAGAAAGAGACATCAGTAGCGTATGCACACATTGGAGAGACCATGTGAGGACACAGCAAGAAAGTGGCCATCGGCAAGCCAAAGAGAGAGGCCTAACCAAAACCCAGCCCTGACACCTTGGTCTTAAACTTGGACTTCACAGCCTCAGAACTGTGAGAAAATAAATTTCTGTTGTTTAAGCTGCCCAGTCTGTTGTATTATGGCAGCCTGAGCAGACTAATACAAGTGACAGCTCTGGGGCTGGGAAAGGGGTCTAGTCCTTGAATGAGAATAGAAACTGCCAGGGCCATCGGCCGGTAGCATTCATCCCTCTTGCCCTTATGGAGGCCAGGCTAGGAATGCAGTGGATACAGAGGGAAGCAGCTTCAAAGGCAGGCAAAGGAACAGAGCCTCACAGTTTATTGTTTGTATACTGTTCAATGATGGTGGTGAGGGAGAAGAGGCAAGAGGAGGACAAAGCACAAGCTGACACTCCCCCCCCCAACACACACACACACACACACACACACACACACTCCCAGGTGGGATGTCTGTGAAATTCCTCAGGCACTCCTGGCTGCCCCAAAGCTAAGGGACGGGAAAACAAATGGTTAAGTTATGGAGGTCACTATCCAGAAAGACAAGAGTCTCCCTCATTTACAAATGTCTTAGTGATTTACAAGAAAAAAGCATTCTTATCAATAAACTAACTTCTAGAAGGAAACTCCCAACTGCCATAATGCTAATACTTTACTAGAGGGAAAAACAACCTTAATTTGACAATGGCAAGGCCTCCAGTATCTTGCAGGTCCTCTTTAGCATAAGAAAGTTCTTTTGGAAACCTCCCTTTCTCCTTACCCCCAACTCCCAAGTATAGAATCAGCCACCCCTCACAACTCTCTTTCTGCCCACAGGTCCCATACCTGTGCTTTAATAAGACCACCATTTTGCACCGAAGATGTCTCAAGAATTCTTTCTTGGCCCTTGGCTCCAGACACCACCAAACCTACCAACATTCCAAAAACTACATCAATGGGAAGGAGCACTACTGAGAAAAGACAGGGGGGTGGAACTCTAAGAATAAGGCTTAAGATACTCTTAACTTCTTTCTCTGCTGCAGGGTAAAGGCAGACTGTGCTCTTCCCTCTCTATCACCCCCTGCTAGATGCTACGGAGTCCATACATCTCTCCAGTTACTATGAGGCCAACTACTCTTTACTTTGTGTTTGTTTATACTTTAATTTAGGGTGGGACCAATGTGTGTGGAGGGAGAGTGAAGGAGGGTTATAACTGGTCCTGTACCAAGAACAATTTTGAACATTTGAAGATATAGTCTATCCACAGCAGAGTTTTCTAATCAAGATTACTTTTGATCTGGGGCTTTTTCCAGGGCCCTGACTAAGGAGTGAATTGCAACCTTTTTAAAAACATTTGTGGATCAAGTAAAATGTGAAGGTGACTACAGTATCAAGAAATTAATCAAGGGCTGCCAGGCAGTGATGATACAATTTTCACAACAAATACTACAGCTGAATATCTTCCCAGGATCATGACTGTGTTTTGAACGCATGGTCTGAAATAAAAATGTAAGCTCTAAAATGTATTGCACTGAATTGATAAATCTGTTAAGAACTAGGCTTAAGCCTGAGACCTTTAGCTGTCTTCTCTGTGAAATAGAGAAAATAAAGTCTACCTCCTATGATTCCTGGAGAATTGAATGTGTTAACATTCTAGAATCTTCTCAAATAGTGCTAGGATTGGGGCTTCAGAAATGTTATTTGATTTTCTTACTTCCTTTCCTAATTCTTGTTTCTATCCTTTGGTTATTGACAAGTTAAAATCACTCTCATGCTTGGTTTCTATACATTGTAAATGGTGTTGCATGGTGATAGAGGGCAGCTACACTTGCTTGAGGTGAGCATGGCCTAACAAAATGAGTTGTCCAATCACTATGTTGTACACCTAAAACTAACGTAACATCATGTGTCAATTACACTCAAATTTAAAAAAAAAAGGGGGGGGAAATATTTGCATAGGATTATGACAGGATATGTTAATTACTCCATAAAATGGCTTGGTAACATATCAAGTCCTATGATAACATTTGTTTATATTATGTAAAATTATGTAGGGATTTGGGGATTAATCCCCAACTGGGATCTTTCCTCATACAGATATCTCCCTTTCATAAATAGCTGTGAGGTTGAAGAGCTGAAAACTGACAGGGAAAGTATTAGCCCATTCATTTTAATCTAGTTTAAGTATCCATCAATAACCAACAGGTCATATGACTGTCTGTTTATGTCTACTCCCTGAATCTTCTCTGCCTCGCAGTGAATGTGTCACACACTACAAAGGTTTAGTGCTACAAATTTGGAATGATCACATTACTTCTTTGAGTGGCAAAGTTGCTAGCTCTCAGTTCTACAGGATGAAATCATAACAGACTTTGCATGTTAGAGTTGACAGACCCATGCATGTTATAACAATAAAGTGTAGGATGAATACACACTTCTGTACATACACTTGGTACCTTTCACATTTCTCTTCTCTTTGAATTACTCAAGTGCTCTCCTAACAGCCTTAATGAAACTAGACATAAACTGAATTACATTCTTTTAAAACTGGAACAATCACACATCAACTTGCATTAAGTCCCTTCCTGGAGATCTAACTGGTACATATAGAACTGTGACAGCACATTTTGACCTCCATTTCTTTCTCTCATTTGTTTATTCTGGAATAAATTTGATCTCATTAAAATATCCTTAAATGTACTAAATCTTGCATTAGTAAAAAGACACATGAAGCTTTTATACTAACCTGTTGTTCTATTCTCCATCCTGGGCTGTCAGTTTGTGGTTTACTAGTTTGTGAATTACCTGCCTGCCGCATTTAGATAAGTGAAGCCTTGAAATCTGTTCAATGAGAAAAAAATGGACCCCCTCACTTTCCTCCAAATAAGGAGTAAATGAAAGACATCTTCAATCACTGTTGGCCTTGTCATCCTAGGTGTCTACTCCTACAATGAGTTATAATGACAGCAGTGACCCAGGTAAGAGCAGAAGAAGCTCTAGATTACCAGGCTGCCAGTTAGTAATTACCTCCTAGAGTACAAGTCCAGGTCCTAGAAGACGGACCACTATACCAGGTGTGTGTCAGGGACCACAGACACTCTGTGTGGTTCTCAATAAAAATAAAAAAATAAAATTTTATCCTAGTGAATAGCTAGCAATCATGTATAATTGAAACAAGAAAAAATATATTTAATTGTGGTTCATTTAGTTAACATATATTCTGAAGTTATTAAAAATAGAAATGTTTATAAAGCATGTTTAACATGAAAAGCTTATGATGCTAAATTGTTTAGTCATGATTTCCCCTTCATTTCCACCATTCCCAGTTCCTATTTTTTATTAATGAAGGTGTTACTTTTTCTATAAAAGCTTTTCACTTTTTTCCTTGGGGAGGGGAAGAAGGTGTACAAGCCAGTGGTTTTTGGTATATTCACAAAGTTGTGCAATAGTCATCAATATCTAATTTTAGAACATTTCATCACTTCAAAAAGAAATCCCATGCCCATTAGCAATCACCCCTTAGGGTCTCTTGTCTCCAACCCTGACCACCAGTAATCTACTTTTTTTGTTTCTATGGACTTACCTGTTTTGGACATACCATGTAAAAGGAGTAATGGAATTCATGGCCATTTGTGTCTACCCTTTTACTGCCCATAATGTGTTCACGGTTCACACATGTTGAGGTGTGTATCGATACTTCATTCCTTTCTAGTGGCAAATAATTTTCTTTTGTATGAAGTACTTTTTTTTTTTATTTATTCATCAGTTGATATATATTTGGGTTGTTTCCACTTTAAGTCTATTGTGAATAATATTACTATGAGCATTCATGTACAAGTTTTCATATGTTCAATTCTCTTAGGTATATACCTTCAAGAATTTCTGGGTCATATGGTAACTATGTTTAACATTTAACATTGAACTATGTTTAGCATTTTAACAACAAATTACTTTACAAAGGCTGTACTATATCACATTCCCATTATGTCATTGAAAAAACAAAAACCAAAAAAAACTCAAACAAAATAACTTTAGACTACTTAATTTTAGCACACTGTAACTATGGAGGATACAGATTTTTTTTTCCTTTTTAAAGTTCTGATCTACATTACTGCTATCTTATTGCAGCAAGATTTAGCCCTTGCAATTCTTCATTCTAAAAGATTATTTCTATTCATTGCCATTATGAATTTAAGCAAAACTGGAGACCAGAGAGAGAATTAAAACATCACAGGGAATTTAGGACACAGAGAAAATAGAGTAGTAAAGGTAGATAAGTAAACTAGCCAGTAAGCAATCAACATTAACTTTGCATTTTTATGTCAAGGAGAAAAAAACGACATTGAGATAAACAACTTTGAGATCAGTAAATTGAAATCAGTAAACTCCCAAATTAGGAGGTTAAAAATAGGCTTTGGGATAAAAAATATTTTCCCTTTAAAGACACTCTTCATGCAAATAGAAGCAGGTAGAAATTGAAAACAAATTTCACCAAATGCCAGTGCTTCCAACAGCCCAGTGTGTGAAAATTCAGCTGTTCTTTTCTACTTCATACATTAGCAGTAATAACGGCAAAGACGATGCCTTCCTTATTTGCTGACAGTTGTGTTGATGATGCAGGAGGCAAAATAGCATTTCTCTTCTGGGCAATGTTAATTATGGAGTGCTGACAGGAGTTCGAAAATAAATCCCAATCCTTCCAGTCAATGCCCCACATCAATATAATATGAAAAATGCGTAACCCACTGACAAGCTTGAGGGAAGGGTACGTTCGGCCTGCTGCCTCTTCTTTCTCAAGAAGTAAAAAGATTCATGGTAGATTTAAAAACCAGTAAGAATAATAGGTTATATCAGAATAGCAATTTAGAGATCTATCTATTATCTATCTTTTATATTTATATTGCTCATTTGTGTCTTTGAAGCAGAAAATGTAACCTTATGCTTTTTTTTTTTCTAAGTGATTAAACAGAGTCTGAGAAATTAAGTAACACAGGAAATGAGTGAAAGAATGAGGATTTTAGTCCAGGCTTCTGTATCTTCATCTAATTCTAGAACTTTTCTGTCTTTCAGACCAAATTTCTGAGCACGGTCCAGCAATTCTAAAGTTACTTATGTGGACAATGAGTCAGATTTTTTGAAATTTGAGCCATATGATAAATTGTGTGTAACCACACCATGTAGTTATTTAGGCATGTGCATTTCTTGCTGGAACTATATTAATGAAGCTAACCTACAATATTTAAAACATTTGAATTTTATTACCAAGGTGCCTATTGTCAAAAATACAAGGGAGATTTAATAAGTATTTATTAACCTCTACTATGGTTTTCAATGCAGCACTTTAAGTATTATGATCTTCACTTTCTTTTGAAGCAAGAAAGTAATAGTAATGAAGGTTACCCAGGCCAAATAACCAAGAGAAGAAATGCTTATATTTCAAATGCAAGTTTTTCTGACCTCAAAGCCCTACACTCTGATAATGCTAGCTTGGGAAAATGTAGTTCAGCTTTAAAAAGGTGTTGTTCCTTTGAACCAATGATTTCATATCTAGGACTGTATCCTAAGAAGAAAATCAAGGGCATGTACTATGATTTAGCCCTAAGAATCTTTATATCAATGTTATTTACAGTTGCCAAAAAATGGAAGTAACCTAAAAAGGGCTCAATTAAATTGTGTTCTATCCACATCCTGGAATAGTATGCAACCATTAAAAAAGTTGTGATAGAAAATTATTTATTGGAAAAACAGTATTATAACATATACTCTTCTTGGTAAACTCCACTTAACCTGCAAAATTCAGTTAGGTATTACTTCTTTGGTGGTGTGTGTCTTCAGCCTGTTTCTCATTCCAAATAATATTAGGCTCTTTTCTGTGTTCCAGTAAGTCTATGCATATGGTATATGGTAGTATGCTTAGTTATCTGGGTATCTATCTCCCCTATAGGCTATGATTTCATCAAGGTCACAAAAAAGTTTACACCTCTAATCTAATACACTGGTTCATAATTAATAGGAGGTATTCAATAAACATCCCCTGAAAGAATAAATGAATGATTCTTTAGCAGTGTGTTCAACATATAGCATGTTAAGGATTGTGTAGAAAATAAGGCTTGGATGGCTTACTAGGGAAAACTGTCATGCTTACTTACAATGGGAGGAGAAAGACCCTGAGGTTTAGCTGCCCTTGACCTTATCTTGCTGTCTGAAAGCAGAAAGGGATTATGATCTCAGCACACTTATAACCCATTCACTGCATGGCATGGTATTGCCATGCACTGACTTCAATAGTCTGGCAATAAACTGAGACAATGTGGGGTTTTAATGTGATATCAAGACATTTCTGTAGGATACATTAAAAGATTTTCCCAAATACATCTCTCAAAATTAGCTTTAAAAATTTTTGTAGGGCACCTGGGTGGCTCAGTTGGTTAAGCGACTGCCTTCGGCTCAGGTCATGATCCTGGAGTCCCAGGATCGAGTCCCGCGTCGGGCTCCCTGCTCAGTGGGGAGTCTGCTTCTCCCTCTGACCCTCCTCCCTCTCATGCTCTCTGTCTCTCATTCTCTCTCTCTCAAATAAATAAATAAATAAATATTTAAAAAAAAAAAAAAAATTTTTGTAGATTTTGTGTATATATCTATTTTATAAAAATAGAGTTCTTTAGCATTTTTTACAAAAAAGCCACTATATCTAAAAAGTTTAAATTTCAAGGATAGATTCCACATTGTTTTTACCATATTGTTTTGACTAAATTTCATTTGTTAAGATTTTTGTTTTTGTTTTCACTTTGAGACTGGGGTGAACTGACTTTAACAAAGCCCATTAAAATGTAGTTAATGAGACGATTTGTTCATTATTCTTTTCTATAGACATTACAGTACAGCAGAAATGCTTCCAACAAGATTATAAAAATTCCTCTGGGAATGAGAAAAGAAAGTTGCTATTTAGAGTTCACTGGGGATGAAGATCCCTTTCACCCTTGACATCTCTACAGTCAGTATTTTCAAATTATCTAAAGAAAGTCAGAGAGAGGGTCATCGGGAAGAAAGTCAAATGGATAAGGGCCAGGAAAAAAAAAAAAAAACACCAAAGCAAATTTACAGAAGTTAAAACAGAATACTGCCTTCAACTAGTACTCAAGAAACCTTCACATCTTCTTGAAGTTCAGTTGGGTGTATGTGTGCTTTGACATAAAGGTGTAGCCATATTTAGAACCATGACATTTTTCATGGCCCGAAGGAGTTTCTCTTTATTTGTCGTAGTACTGTTGCCTAGCAGAACCATCACACACTATGTCTTAATATTCTGCCTGTAAGATTAGACTGGAAATGCTGGCAGGGGAAAACATCAGATAGTTACCCTCACTTTGTCCATTCCATACTCTGCTGAGCTGGGATTACATGTAGAGCTATGAGATTCGGAATTTATTTGGTTCCTCCCTGTTGAACACTCCTGTTTTGTTTTGTTTTTGTGCAGGGGAGGAGGTTATATAGACAAAACAGTGGATGATCACCAGAGAAGAGTATACTTTTCAAATCATGAACCACACTCCCCCACACACTTCTATAAATCTGAAAGTACATGTAACCACAAGATTTAAAAAAAAATTACTTTGGTAATATTGGCCCTTCCCACTGAAAACCAAATGATTTGGATGTGGTAAATAAGAAAAGATGATCACTTTTTCCATCTCATTATATTAACACACAAAGAAGTCTTGGTATGAAAAATCCTTCCCTTCACCTCTACCTATTTTAATAAATATACATAACTAAAAGCAATACCTTCATATCTCAAGAAAATTCAAATGATTTAATAAACAATTTTCATAGCAAAAGAGTCATCATTACTTTCCCACTCCAAGAATAAATATTCATGGAGTGACAACTTGGCTCTAACTAGTATCTATGTATGGGGTATATATAGCAATTAACAAAACAGATCACAGCCCTGGCTTCATGAACCTCTTATTTGGTAGTAAAGATGTTTTCACTATTAAATTACTGACAATTTCTCTTAGCTCAAGACATTTTATATTTATCAAGTTTATAAATGTATAAAGTTAAACTGAGGGATACTAGAATGAAGTTAGATATTGAGACATATACAAATAAAACTCAATGTAACAAGTAACTCTGTAACTACATAACCTAAATGACACAGATACAAGTCCTTAATATCATTAACTCTAGCTTAAAATCTCCTAAACATACCCACATACAGCACAGAAGTCACAACCTTTGTAACTGGACTCATCATTTCCTCTAAGAAACCCTACCTCTTAGGAACTCCCTTGTCCCCATCCATCCCCACACAAATCCCAGGGGATAAGCCTATCAATTCCATGGTCAACAACATATCCTTTTAAAGTGACTCATACCCAAATTAAATTTCACATTCTAATTGAGCATAAAGTACCAGAATGGTGAGTTATAAAGGCTAGACGTAGGTGAACACTACATAAATATTTCAAATGGTCCACTAGAAATAGGAGACAAAAATATATGGCAGGAAAAGCATATACTGTAGACTGTGATGCTGCTTGAAATGCACATATGGATAGTTATATCAAGTTCTTCTTGCACATTATTTAAGACTGAGACTCTTGAATAAAAGTTCCACCACTTTATAGCTAGGTCAAAGCCAAGGATTAATTTTCTTGACCTGGCCTGGTGAACTCTCAGTTATAAATACTGAGGTAGAAGATTTGGGCTGGAAACTACAATTCTGTTACATTATAGAACTGCAACCACCAAGTTTGGTCCTCAGTTCCAAACCATCCTAGAGGAAGGGCTGGTGTTTCCCCCACCATGCAGCTTATGAGCCCCACAGCTCAACACTGGGACCCCTTCCATGTCTTATGTCTGGTGTTCCAGTTCCCTGTGCAACTGGGATTGAGAAGATCGCTCACCTGCTACTGTTCTGTCTCTGTAAGTTTTCCCCTCAGTGAAAGTCTGGTCCCGGCTTCCGTGTGTGCTTTCAGCTCATTCACTTGTGATTACTCGATATTAGATGATTTTGGACAAGTTAATTCTCTGTGAGCCTCAGTATCCTCTTCATCAAATAGGGATAATGACAGTAAACACTTCATTTGGTTTCTGTGAGGATTAAATGAGATAATCTATGTCAAGTGTTTATCACTGCACCCGCACATAGTGATCATCCAAAAAAGCTAGCTATTATTAAAATTTAGGATTTAATTCCAGGGGATTTTTAGTACAAATAAGGAGATCGTATCACATCTTAAAAGGAACTAAAAAATAAACTTGAGAGCTTTCATGAAGAGACACAGAGAGCCCTTTTTCTATAATCAGTGACTCTGCTGCCAATGTGCTAGGAATTATTCGACAACAGAGTTAGGTTTGAGTTCCAGGTCAGAGATATTTATCATGTAGAAGAGACAAAGCAGACTCCTGCTTAGTGCCTAGACACCTTTCAAAAAGGAGAATGGAGAGGTGGTGTGAAGAAAAGATAGCCCAGTGACTACATGGTCTTCCTATATAATTATTCATTTATTCATTCATCTATGCATTATCTCCTTATTCAACGGTTATAAATTACAATACACTGTACTAAGCATCACAGTGAAATAAGAGGACAAACACTGAGAAGAATTAGCTTGTCTAAAACTTATGCCCTGCATGCTGGTCTCCCAAAGGAGGATGTGGCCTCCTGCAGAGCACGTGGAAGTCACCTAGAGCAAAGTGCTTAAGCAATCAATTCTGGTAAGATGCCGAGGCAGCAAATTTGGTCATGGTCAAATATGCCAAAGAGCTGAAACGTGAAGGCTTACACACCAGCACACTGATCCTGTCAGAGAAGAGGCTTATGTTCTCAAAGTATGGCTGTCCCATTTGGCAGAACAGGAGTTGGAGCTAAGACTATGCTAGCACAGTTGATGGATCCCAGCTCTTAATCATGCCAGGCGAGGGGCTATTACTTACCTAATTAGTTTTGTAAAAGCCTCCTGAAGTCCAATGCTTAGATTTGCTAGATCCTTGTATGCTGTCCCCAAAGTACAGTGGGAAATTGGAGAGCATAGACCCCTACCATTGTGAATGCCTCCAATATAATGTTCTTTTATCAGTCCCAGTGTGTGAGCTTCCTGGTGTTTTGTCTTGGTTTGATCAACACACTTGTTATTCTTAAGAAGCTCATTATGTAAAAGAGAATGAGACTTTTAAGTGTATTAAACTAATAAAATTAATAGAATGAGAGGCTATGGAAGAAAAGTACACGCCATGTCCAGGGGAGATCATCCATTTCCTTAACTGATAAGCATTCAGCTCTCTTGGAAGTGTTGGATAGAAGCCAATCCTAAACCTCTGACCATTTCCCTCCCCACAAGAAGAAGACTGGCTCTATTGTCTAAGATTAGTGCACCTGTACCCTCTATTCTTGAAAGTTAAGAGGCAGTTTCTATTCCTACATGCAATTAACTGGCACTGTAAATATACCTTCTCACCATGTACCCCACAGGCCAGTTTTAGGGGGATGATAGGAAGTCTGTTTTGGCCTTATATACAAAGTGTATTTCTCAGTACAACTTTACTGATAATGACACTGATATTTGAATGTCTGAGGAAGTCAAAGCTTCCTTGTCCATTTTTAATAGGTGAGAACTTGAAAGAGACATTTAATTCAATGTCTCTTAAATTTCATTTTTTAAAACTCAGACCTGAATTTTAATCCCAGTTGATAGTGGGAAGATTGAATTCAATCTTGAAATGTCAGTTGTACTCATTTCTCCATGGCCATGTCTATCTCAATGGGTTGTGTGAGCATTAACTGGGATGACCTATAATAAGTAGTCATAATTCTGCTTATGTGATAGGAGTAAAGAAAAGATATAAAGAGAAGTCTAGACAAAGAACCTTGAGCGATTAAGGGAGGGGGTTAATATTTTTTCCAGTTACTTTAAATACAGGAAATATAAAAAATTCAGCAAATGACTAAAACATTTTTTGAAAACTTCTTTCAAATTTTGACACCACTTTTTAGAACCAAGTATTACAGCAACAGCGGAGGAGGACATTTAATAAATCACTGTGGAAGTAAAACTTCAGTCCACGCCACTCCCCTTTGGAGGACATTGCTCTCCATGTGTCATTTAAAATGCAATTCCCTTTGAATGGGCACAGAGCAGTTCTATTACCAGACATGACTGCTTTTACTACTAGCAGTGGTTTAATGATTTTATGTCATCACAATAATAGAAACATGACATTCAACTGTGACTACAGCTTGTATGAGTCTATTTTTGGAAAGCTGATTTTGTAGAGGACATGAAAATGTGGAGTCTTGTTCCTGTTTATTTCCCAAAAGGCTTAGCCAGTAACTTTCACACATCATCCCTTCTGTGGAACTTTCGTGACTTTTTGAAATGAGTGTGGTGATTTGAAGTTTCCAAAAGTGATTGTTCACATACAAAAAACCCTTGAGAGAAGAATTGGGTCTGAATCCAAATTTTCCAACATATGGAACATCCCTCATGGAGTATTTCAAGGCCTGTTTTCTCACTCTTGATAGGGAAGAGGCATACAACAACAAAATAACAAAAATTACACATTCTTTCTCAGTGGGGGGGCACTGTGTCATATCTTTCACAGACAAATTTGAAGAGTCCTAAACTCCCTCAATGCCCTGCACTCACATGTAGACAGACCACTAGCAGCACTCACATTCAAGTACCCTCTCATCTCAGAACAGGTAATGCTCTCTTTGCTTAAGGCCAACTCTTCCATCTGTGTTCTTGAATCCCAACCCCTCCTGTCCCTTCTAAGACCTTGACCTATCAGTGTTCTACCTTTGTTCCTATTTTCTCACTTTGCCTCTTTCCACTGGATCCCTACTTTCAGTCTGTTAACATGCCAAAATCCTTACCACTATCTCACATAGATACACACACACACACACACACACACGACCCTCTGTCTACTTCTAGTCACTGACCTATTTTCCTCCACAACCAAACTACTTAAAATAGTTCACATTTGCAATCTCCCATTTTTAAACTTGTTTTTTTCTCATGCTTCTGTATATAATAAGTACATGCTTTTTCCTTGCCTCCTTGTTTTAAACAATATGCTGCAAGCATTTTCTCCTCTGTCCTCTTCCCTCTTCAACTCATGACTACAGTCTTCTATTCTCACCAGTCTCCCCAGATTGCTAAGGTAAACTTCATCAATGATCTTGTAAGAGTTAAATCCAATGGTCAGTATCAGTTATTTGAACATTTGGCAGGTGTGTAACAGATAATACTGCTTTCTCTATTTAAAAGCTCTCCTCTTCTTTGGTTGCATGCTGTCACTGCCTCTTTAGTCCTACCAGTTACCATACACTGGACGCCTATTTTCTCCAAGTACTGTGCCACACACTTTACATTGTTAAAACAACCCCAGAAGGTACAGAATATTGTATTATTGTACACATTTAAAAATTAAGCAAGTGAAACCTAAAGAAATTGAATAATTTCACCCAAGTTACACATGCCATGGGGTAAGAACAGTTTTATCCATGGGGTAAGAACAGTTTTATCCAACACCCATGTACATTTTTTAAAACAAATTTTAATATAATTAAGTAATTAAGTAAAAAAGATAATAAATACACCAGGTAGTTACAACCAACAAATCTCATCTATTTAATTAACATTAAATATTTTGCTTTATTGGATTAATTTTTTTTTCTGGGACCTATATACTACATTAGAAAAAATATAAGCCCAGTTTGCAATCCTCCCCAATTTTAGTCTTTCCTTCCAGAGAAAACCATTATCCTCTAGTTCATCTGTATCCTCTATGTCCACATTTGTATCTTACTTGATTCATACAGTCTTCTTTATTCCGTCCCTCCTTTTCCTTTTATCTAGATACTACATATTCTTTTTCTTTTCTGTTGATGTTCACTCATAAAACTTAAACATATATGCGTAAGAGTTTACTGATAATCAGTATGTCTAATCTCCTCTCAGATAGGATTCACACTAACCTTCTTCCTCTAACCTACCACATTGTCTTGCTTGTGCCTTGTAAAATACCTTGTCTTAAATGACCAAGAAATTAGTAATACATATCATCCACCCAGCCATCTATCCAACTATCCATATTATTTTTACAGTCCAAGTTTTCTTCCATTCACTTTAATGTTTATCATCCTTATTTTCGGTGGAGGGGATTCAGTTGCTTCTTACTGATTTTCATTCTGTAATAGTTTGGGTTTTTTCAGTGAGACTAAGTTCTTAATTCTCATGGTATTTTTATGAGCATTTTTTAAATTTAAATCCACTCCTGAATTATAGCTTGGTTGAAAGTAGAATTCTATCTTAACAAATACTTTTCATCCACCCTCTGAAGTTATCCTTCTACTATGTTTCTTGTCCCCTCATGACTGTGGGATATCTTCTGTACTTCTAATCTTCATTCCTTTGACTGAAATAGATATTTCATCTTTGATTGCCTCCAAGATTTTTTGTTTGTGTTCATTCGGAAGTTTCATTGCAATACATCTAGGTGTAGATTTGTTTTTAATCATCCTGTCAAGGATGCGGTATGCTCCATCATTCTGAAGATTGATATCCTTTTTCAGTCCAGGAAAATACTGAGCCATCACGTCTTTCATTACTACTCTTCTCTTCTGGAAGTTCTGTTGTCTGTTTTCCACAGTATGCTATCTTATTTTCTTTTTATCTTCACACCTATGCTGCATGTCTGGCTAATTTAATCAAATCTATTTCCAAGTTACTAATGCTTATTTACACTTACCTACATCTTTACCAATGTGTTTGCTCACAATCTTCAAATCATACAGCTCAAATACTCCACAGATCACGATTAGGGTCCTTCTCTGGGTCTAATGTCTATGCTTATTTTTTTCTTTTTCTCTATTTATAAGCTTTTATACATATATTTTCATGTCTCTTCCAGATAGTTCTATTATCTCTAGTTCTAGGTTGTGAATTCTGCTTGTTGCATTTTCTGACTCTTTTGAGTTTCCATAGGGGACTTCAATATTTTGCTCTTAAGTCATCTTCCTGGAGGTTTTTATGAACTGCATTGTCTCCTCGAAATCCATATGTTGAAACCCCAAACCCACAATATGACTATATTTGGAGATGGGGTCTTTAAAGAGATAATTAAGGTTGAACAAGGTCACAAAGTTGGGGCCCTAATCCAATGGGACTGGTGTCCTTATAGGAAGAGATACCAGGAGTAAGTGCACAGTGGAAACCTCATGTGAGGCCACAGAGAGAAGCTGGCCATCTGTAAGCCAATAAGACAGGTCTCAGCAGAAACCAACCCTGCCAACACCTTGATCTGGACTGCCCACACCCAGAACTTCTAGAAAACAAATGTCTGTTGTTTAGGCCACCGAGGCTGTGGTATTTTGTTACGGCAGCCTGAGCAGACTGACACGGGGGTATTTTAGGAGCCCCAGTTTGCAGCAACCCCCACTAAGTGCCAGCTCATATTCCTTCTTTGTTTTGTCCTTGGCTTCACTGAGTTTATATTAGGATTTTTGTTAATTTCTCAAGTAGCCGTTCTTACACCACATAAACAATAGACATTTGGAACTCCGAGTTTGCTTGGAGCTGTTTCATATTGCCAGTTTCCCCAAAATGACTCACTTTAACTTATGGCTAGTGGTCAGAATTTTCCTAGTCCTACTTTCAAGGATGTCGTAGAAAAACTTCCTGTCTCAAAGTTTTTTGCAGGTAATATACATCCAGTGTCCTTGTGTGTGGACCCTGTGTCCTGGGCTCCTCTCTGATAGTATTAAAGTGTCAGACCCATCACTTAAGGTTTGTTTCCTAGTTCTGGTAACTCAGTGAGAATGTGGACTCTGATTATTACTATTACCTTGAATTTCTTTCTTCCTTCTGGAATCTAAGGAATCCTCTTTCTTGATTCTTTACTCTGGCTAAGTATTTCAAAACTACTTCTTTTATGATTTAGTTGATACGGAGTGGAAAGGGAATTCTTCTGCATCAGCTTAATTTCACATACTGACCCGAGACCCTTATGCTCTTCGTATCTCATTATGCCACCTTGTTTGTCCCCATCATAGCTCTACTTATTGCAGCATACAAAAGTTCTTTTCTCTTTCTCTGCTTGATAATTAAATATTGGCATTTTCAGAGGATCAATCTTCTCTTCGGATGATCTCCTTGAACAAACTAGTGTACCGCTAGTGTTACAAATAACTCTTTTTTGGGTGCCTGGGTGGCTCAGTCGTTAAGCGTCTGCCTTCGGCTCAGGTCATGATCCCAGGATCCTGGGATCAAGTCCCACATCGGGCTTCCTGTTCAGCGGGAAGCCTGGCTCTCCCTCTCCCATTCCCCCTGCTTGTGTTCCCTGTCTTGCTGTCTCTCTGTCAAATAAATAAATAAAATCTTAAAAAAAAAACAAACTCTTGGGCGCCTGGGTGGCTCAGTTGGTTAAGCGACTGCCTTCGGCTCAGGTCATGATCCTGGAGTCCCGGGATCGAGTCCCGCATCGGGCTCCCTGCTCGGCGGGGAGCCTGCTTCTCCCTCTGACCCTCCCCTCTCTCATGTGCTCTCTGTCTCTCTCATTCTCTCTGTCTCAAATAAATAAATAAAATCTTTAAAAAAAAAAAAAAAAAAAAAAAACAAACTCTTTTTTTAAAAAAATCTGATTTGATATCTCAACTCCCACATTCAGTGGAGAGACACATTCCATCCATTCAGCCTCCTTAGCATTACCATTACACAGCAGCTACCATCAACCCCACTTCTAGTGAGATAGAGCAGCCTCTCAGGACTTCTAACTTGCACTCTAATGAATTGACATCCATGCCTCTAATCATTTTTGTTTTCATAGAGTTTTTTCTCAGCTACTAGAGGTATTTTTTTCTCTACTTAAAACAAAACTAGTCAACAGTCTTTTATCCCATGGATCCTTCCAGTAGATTTCTTTTGCCCATAGGATAACATCTAAACTCTTCAGCTTACAAAACCGAATCTTGATCATTGAGTCTTTGACTACAGGTCTAGACCTACTCTTCTCAGGGCTCCATTACACCATTTTGAATTCCAGCTTAATTAAGGCATTTATAATGTTACATTTCCATGACTTCGCTCAAGCTATTTCTCTCCCTGAAATGATTGCTCTTTGCCCCCTCTCATCCCCCCCTTTAGCTCTGTATCACTTTCTCAAGTCTTTCAGTCTTTTCCAGGGAAAGTTGACAACATCCTCCTTTGTATCTCTGCCACAAATAGTTATTCTTGATGCTTACAGTCTTAATTCCATTGACTGAATAATACGCCTGCCACTTACTCTGAGATTATGAGATCTTTTAAGACAGAGTCTCTCAACCTCAGCAATATTGATGTACTAGACCAGGTAATTGCTTGTTGTGTGGGCTGTCCTGTGCAGTGCAGGATATTGAGCAGCTTCCCTGACCTGTAAACAGTAGATATTAGTCCAACCCACGCCTCATCAGAAATGACAACCAAAAATGTTTCCCAGTATTGTCAAATGTCCCCAGGAGGTGGGAGAACACAATTATCCCTGGCTGAGAACCACTGCTTTAAGATAGGAACTGTATTTCAAAAGTCTTATGTCCAAGGCCACCACCTATATTCTGGGAATATTAGTTGACCGAATGAGTGCACAATGAATAAAAAAGATTGTTATCAACAGACAGTATGTGTCTATGTATGTATCCACATACATAGAGATAGCATGTGCATATAGAGAGAGGGACACAGGGATTGAGATCTTCTCATTTTTGGAATGTTAGTGTAAGTTATACTTTAGCTAAAACACATAAAATATTTGACTTGTGAATTATATTTTTGAGTAATTCAGAAAGCTCAAGTTTAAATAATATTAAAAGGACATGAGATTGACTATATATATGTATGTCATAGTGAAGGACCAAATGCCAACCAAGATATATGTCAGGTAAGAACAATTAGCAATTTTGTGAATTGGCTGCCAGTTCAAATTTATTTTGCCAAGGCTAATGTTTAGTTAAGTCAATTTCTGTCAATTATAAGAGCCTTCGCTGAATGAGCTTATGTTTGAATTTTAACAACTCTGCATTTAACCTGAAGCAAATATAATCTCCTGGGCAATTCTCAAAACAAGAGACTGTTGACAATGAGTCCTGGAAATAAAAGCTAAATAAAAGAAAAATCTTACTTCTTAACTGTTCTTCCTTTAGACTTTAACAAATATTTAGGGAATACTTAGAATGTGCTAAGTATTTGAAGGAAATAAAAAATATTTTCAAAATCTTTTTACTCCTACTAAAAGAAATAATTCCTATGTTGCAAATAACATAAAGAAGTGGAATCAAAGGTTAAGAATGTCCAAGTGAATAGCTATTCCTCTCATTTGGAAAAAAATCAAAGAATCATATAAGAGACATGAAATTTCAGCCTTAGGGGAAAAAAAAGGTTGTTAATATCAGATGTATTTATAATATTCCTCCCAAAACTAGAAAAGTCTTAATTTAAATATCATCTGAACAATTACCTCCATTTGAAAATTTTAGTCCCGAAAACTGCAATAATATGCAAAGCTATGTGTTCTGTATTTGAATAATAACATTAGGAAACAGAATTCCACATCCAGTTTGAGTTATGGGAGACTGGTGTATAGAAGTATTACATAAGGATCAAAGCCTAGAAGAAAATATATCACAATGCTAACGATTATTTCTGGATTGCAGGACTGACAAGGGCAATATGACCTCTTCTTTAAACACCTCAGTATTCTAAATGTATTATCAATAGCTATATATTATTGTATATATGCATAAATGATAAGCTAAACAAAGGTTTTGTTCTGTGACTCTACTCAGATTTCAGAATACAGGGAGTCTTTCCTTTTTAAATTTACCATGTATTTGTATTATTCTGACAGAAGTTTCGAATACAAGGAAAAAAACAATTTTGTCAAATTTTATTTCTGTACTTTACTAAATGGTTATAGATTGTAACTTAGTGAGCAAGTAAAATCAATAATAAATTTGAAATGTTCCATGTTAAAGTTGTCATAGTCTTCCCCCCTTCAAAATTTACTTCTTAAGAAGAACTTATCTAAGTACCAACCAATGTATCTTGGAAAATTGATTACAAATTATATTAGCAGATTGAAAAAATGGTAGAAAGGAGACCAAATATACAAAAGCTTAAATTCCTCCTCTTCCAAAAAGACTTTGGTATCACTGGAGTCTACTGATATCATCTTTATTTAGAGGATTCATATCATCACCCTCTTATATGGCAGTTACATGTATAAATGTTCTGCCTCCCAGTGGAGTGTCTTAAGTATTCAGATGGAATCACTTATTCTTTTGATTCAATCCCTTTGGGTTGAATGCATGATCAGGGACTATCTAAACTCAAGAATTAACAAATGTGCAAAGAGCCACTGCCTCACAAACAGTATTTAATAAATATTTGAAAGAATGTATTTACAGAGAAAGAAAATTGGTTACAGAAATAACCAAACAATAAAAGGCAATAAAATAAACTTTGTGGTCTCAGCATAATTTGAAGTTAAGTATAGCCGCATACTACAGACTTGATTTTATTTCTTTCTCCATGATTTAGACTTTCCCAAAAAATTTTCCCAAAGGCTTTGGTTGAAAAAAACATTGTTTTTGGTTAATTGGACTCCAACCTTTGCAAACACCCATCATGCCTAACATGCCCCTGCCTTGAGACCAATGTAATTACTGGTCTCTGCAGGAACAGTATTCCCCTGATTAGCGCCTAGCTTGTCTTTACATTTACTCAGGTCCCTGCTCAAAGGTCAAAGGTTGTCGACTATTAGTTTCTTGGAACCTTGAGCAACAATCTCCCTGCACCCATCTGTAAAAGCGATGGGTTACCTTGCAGGTTTGTTCAAAGGATTTATTAAGGTAGTGGTTTCACATAAAGCCCCTAATACTGTGATTCTCATTTGCTATGCCATAATCATGCAGGAAATGTTGCCCTTCACTGTCAAAGATGACACTTGCAGTGAGGAAGGCAATGATTGCTTAAGAACATGAGACTGAAGGGGAGATCCACAGGCACAAGTTTTTCTGTTTTTGTTTTTTTTTTTTTTTTCCATTTGCTTTGTAGCTTCTGCACCATTTACATTATTTCTAAGATTAGATTTAGAGTTTATAACTGGATTTCGTCTTTATCCTTCAAAGCTCTATACCTGTTAGCTGGGCTTATTAATGAGTTCTTGACAATATGCTCTCTATTTGCTGTTCCTGGAACACCCTCACATACTCTCCCTTCCCTTACCTCCCCCCCCACACACACACCCCCGCTCCCTGACAAGACTTTTGCACTTGCTGTTCCATTTCTTGGAATGTTATTTTCAGAAATCCATATGGCTTGCTCCTTCTTACCCTTGTGGTGTCTCATCCAAGGTCACCTTAATAATGAGAAAACTTAGCCATCTCTTCCATCCCCCACCCCAATGCTTTCTCTATCTTCCCTTATTTTTATGCTTATCATTATAATCATCTGCAATATTACACATTTTTTAGCTTACATTTCACCTGTGCACCTAGTAGATAATAAGCTTCATGAGGACAGAGACTTTGTTCACCGTTGTGACACCAGCTCCTAGTGCTGGAAACCTAAGAGCTATTTAATGACAATTTGTTGAATAATGAAAGCATGAAAGAAATGCTAGCTATGTTCCTAAAACAGGAACCACAAACACATGTGACACACACAAACACACCATCACCAATCCCAGAGAGTTTTCAATATGGTCAGAGGTTAGATGTTAAACAATTACAAACAGGATGAGTTTAGAAGTATTGATTCAAATATGCTAAATGACAGTCTGGTATCTCCAATTCAGTCTGTCTTACCCCAGAAATCTAACACTTGGAAGTTTTCACATGAAATGAAGGTACAGGTAGTGAGAAAGGTAGAAGAATTGTTGAAAAGTTTTTGTCTATCTCAGCCATGGTGGGGGATAAACAAAAAACAAAAACTTCCTCCCCCAGCTAAGGATGTAAAGGGATATAGATCAACTCATTCATATGTAAGATGAGAGAATATATAAATTAATAAGCAGATGAGCCTGTCAGTAAAGAAATCTAGGGCGCCTGGGTGGCTCAGTTGGTTAAGTGACTGCCTTCGGCTCAGGTCATGATCCTGGAGTCCCTGGATGGAGTCCCGCACCGGGCTCCCTGCTCGGCAGGAAGCCTGCTTCTGCCTCTGACCCTCCCCCCTCTCATGTGCTCTCTCTCTCTCATTCTCTCTGTCTCAAATAAATAAATAAAATCTTTAAAAAAAAAAAAGAAATCTACCTATTTCTCATATATTAGCTAGGTGACATCAGCAAGGTATTTAAACTCCTTATATATCAATGATTCATTGGTAAAATGAAGATAAAATTAGAACTCACCTCATCACGCTTCTGAAATAATAAAATGAGAACATTTAGGTAATATATTTAACACAGTTCTTGAACAGATGTGAGCTATTAGTGCTATTATTTAGTAAATTATTTTTTAGATACCTGCTTCAAAAACAAATTTGAAGAAAATAAAAAGGACAAATTTGAAATGAGTGAAAACAGGATAAAAACTCTGAGTCAAGGGTGATGAGGTAGATATTCTAGCTGTCTATCCTATAACCATTTCTCCTGATGTCTTTCTAATGGAATCTAGAATTGGTATGGGGCAATATGCCTGGCTCTATTTCTCAGACTCCCCTACAGGTAGAAGTGGCTATTTAATTAAATTTTAGTCAATGGAATAGAAGTGGAATTTTCTAGATGTAACTTCTGGCAAAGCATTTTGGAAAATGGGAACTGGCTCAACTTAAATACGACTTTTACCTCTCAGCCTTCTCCTACTCTCTTCCTGGAACATAGGCTGCCCAGTAGGAACTTTAATATGCATCTACTAACTATGGATTGACCTCAAATATGGAAGCTCTGAACTAAGAATATCAGAGCAGAAAGAGAGTAAGAGCCTGTCTCTCTGATACCAAGGAAGTGTAACATCAGCCTGAACTGCCACCTCCTGATTCCTCTGTAAGTGGAGTTTGGCTACTTTCTGTTTAACCACTTCATGAATCTCTGCCTCTCACGGCCGAACAAAAAATTTTAACTGTTAGAGGTGAGATAGTTATCCTAAATAATAAAAAGAGTCAAAGCAATCTATCACAGGTACATATAACTAAGCTGATAACTTTCCAACAGCCATGCAAAAGGAACACAATGAAACTATGAAAGATTATAAAGTTCTCATGAATTAATAAAAAAGCAAATCCAAGTCTATATACTGCTAAATTTATTCCAGTCATTAGAATCCAAAAGAACCGTTCAATGGGGTTTTATGTAGGGGGAGCACATGTTATCTTGATTTGCGTATTTTATAGTTTTTGAAGATATAAACTAATCTTCATGTGTTTATTTCTTACAGTGACCTTTGACAAAAAGAAAAATGTTAAATTTTATAGGACTGTGAAAACATCGTTTTCTAAATGTGTGACCTGATTCAGAAGTAGAAATTTAAGAATGTGAAAGAAAGAACAGTTTGAATGAATCTTGCACTTTTCCAAAATTAATCAATGAAGACTTGCTGCACCCTGAGCTAAATATCAATAATTTTACATTAACGCTTTTGCAAAATGTCTGAAACACTAGTATGATTTTAGTAAATACAGGTGACCACATGTGCTCTAATTTGGGAGTGAAATGACAACTGTGGCCATTCAGTTATAAAATTAAAGTGCTTGCTCAGAAAGAGGACTATCCTAGTGGGAAGCCTGAGCGTTTCTGAAGGTAAGACCAAGACATTTATTAACGCAGTTTGGAGTTGACTCAAATGCTTTAACAAATACTTAAATGAAAGTCATAGAGATTAGCACCATAAAGCATGGAGAACACTTTGGCCTATATAATTCTGAGAGCAGAAACTACCATTTGCTAATCTTGATCACCAAACTTAATTTTTATTGGGCTTATGTAGACCAACTTAATTATCTACTATTGTCAGCTCAGAGTAGTATGGGGGAATCAATGCCCAGGTATGGAATACTAAAATAAGAAACAAGGGAATGTCAACTGTGCATTCAAATGATGTTCTGCTAGTTAAGAAAGGGAGATTTTTGCAAGGGAAAGGAGTTCTCTCTTAAATATGGAAAGCAAGGGAATTCAGAATAGAAAAGCTGACAGAGATAGGGCAGCCTTAATTTACATGTCAGCTATAATTTACAAGACTATTTACTTGGTAACTCCATGGCATTCCTTAAACTAGTTACCGTAGCAACTGCCACATGACACATCAGCCTCTAAGACAGAGAACATCTTCTGCGAGAAACAAAAGCACCATCAATATCTCAAAAGAACATTACCATTTTAAGGAATGTTGATGGTATGAAGGAAACGTGTTAGCCCTGATTCACTATGATTTTTTTTTTTTTAAATTTCTGCATTCTACTAGAGTGTCAGCAGCGCTTTCAATGTTTTTTTTCCTCTCTTATTTATTGCTTTACTGTCTTTTTTTTTTTAATGTTAATCACCTAACTATAAGCTTTCAGTGAAAGCTGCAAGAAAGCCTCCCACAAATCAAACTCCAACCTACCTTCACACAAATCCCTTCAAGGACTCTAGATCTAATACTATTTTTCCTAAATGGTATTTCATAGATCACCAGTATCAACCACTGTGATGCTTTGTTAAAAATGTAAATTCTGGGGCACATGGGTGGCTCAGTTGGTTAAGTTTCTGATTCTTGATTTCAGCTCAGGTCTTGATCTCAGGGTCATGAATTCAAGTCCATGTTTGGCTCCTTGCTGGGCATGGAGCCTACTTAAAAAAAAAGTAAAATTTTTGGTTCCAACCCAGACCATCTGAGTCAGAATATTTGGGGTAAGATGTAGAAATCTGCATTTTTGGTAATTTAAATTAGTGATGTGTTCTTTACACAAGACCTTTATTTTCTTACCTCTGCTTCTTTGCTAAGAAGCTTCCTCACCTTGAACACCCCTCCTTAAATCCAAGTGTATGAATACCACAAGCAACTCATGGCTTAACTGTCACTCTTTCTCAAAAAAAAAAAAAGAAAAAAAGTATTTCTCACCAACAAATTACAAACTCTACTACTTTTTTACTTCTATACTTTTCTAATTCCTACTTTATTTTAAACAGTGTATTTGATTAATATACATATTAAGGACATTCTCTCTCTTTACCCTCCCATTAAATTTCATGTAGCTTTTTATTACAATTTACCTAGAGTATTAAAATACTGAGATTAAGGGCACCTGGGTAGCTCAGTCTGTTAAGAGCCCAATTCTTGATTTGGGCCCAGGTCATGATCTCAGGGTCATGGGATTGAGCCCTAGGTGGGGCTCTGTGCTTCCCTGCTCAGCACAGAGTCTGCTTGTCCCTCTCCCTCCCCTCCTGCTCTTCTCCCCCCACTCTCATGAGTGCACCCTCTCTAAAATAAATTAATAAATAAAATCTTTAAAAAAATACTGAAATTAGGACACCTCTTTCACTGGTTAGGCTCTTCTGAGGGTAGAGACAATGCTTATTCATTAATGTGTCCAAGTGAGATCATTAGTGTCCTAATGAGACCATATAGATATCAACAAATGTTCAATTAATTGGCCTATATTTAATAATACTAAAAATAACACATCAAAAACTTACATAGAATTTTTGAGCTCTAGCTCATTCCAATGTCACAAGAATTATGAAGTAGTTATTATTAATTATTATTACTTATTTATTATTTAATTTATTATTTACTTAATTATTATTATTAATACTTCTATTTTTCAGATGAGGAGACACAGCCTTGGACAGGTCAAGCCACCTGCCTTAGATACACAACTAATAAGTTATAGACCAAGATTTAAAAATTGGGCTGCAATAGGAACCCAAATCTTAGCCAGCAGTTTTGCTTAAGAGACCATGAATTAATAATATATAATTTAGAAAGAAATTAAAAATAAAATAAAAAAGAAAGAAAAACGGGCGCCTGGGTGGCTCAGTCGTTAAGCGTCTGCCTTCGGCTCAGGTCATGGTCCCAGGGTCCTGGGATCGAGTCCCACATCGGGCTCCCTGCTCCACGGGAAGCCTGCTTCTCCCTCTCCCACTCCCCCTGCTTCTGTTCCTGCTCTCGCTATCTCTCTCTCTGTCAAATAAATAGATAAAATCTTTAAAAAAAAAAAAAAGGAAAGAAAAAGACATTAGTTAAAATATAGATATGAAAGAATATAGATATGAAGCAGATGTGTCATGCCACAAAGTTTTAGCCTTACATTCAGAACTTTCTCTTCATGTCTCTTTACAATCATCATATAAAGATCCAGGATTGGGTGTAAAAACAAAACAATTAGCACTCAACTATATTTTCTTGCACAAACCAAAACTTTCCCTAAGCCTTTTCCTTACCTATAAAATAGGACACTTGAACTGCATGATCTTAACCTTAAAATTAAGATCCTTTATAGGGATAGAATTCTAGGCTTCAGAATGCCTCTTTCCCACATTACATAGTTTTAAGTCTAGAGAGGCAATGTCTCCCCAGCCTGGTGGACTGTCAGAAAAGTAGTCCCTGCCCATCAAAATCCTCCTGTATTTCCCTATTTTACTAGAGCAACTGCCAAAATACTAATGGTCCACAAAATTCAGCCGTACTTCCCATCTCTCTTCTCTTTTTCATACTTCATTCCAACTAAAGTGGTCTTGCTGCTATGCTTTCAAGTCAGGGCCTTTGAACTCACTATTCATTCTACCGGTGTCTCCCCCCCCCATGTAGAAACAGGACTCTCTTTCACACCCCCTTCAAATGTTAGATTCTTACTCAGACTTGCCCTGGCCATCCTATTTAAAATTGCAAACCCTTACTCCATTCTGTTAACTCCATTTTTTTCTTATAATTTTTTTAACATAATTAACTTATTTTTTTCTTTTTCATCCCACAACCACATGAGCTCCAAGGTGAAGATCTTTTGTGTGTTTCATACCTCAATATATCCCCAGCTTCTAGAGCACTACCTCATACAGAATGAGCCCTCAATATTCATTGATTGAATTAATGAAAAAATATTCATCTATTCTTCTTTTCATCCATTCATCCAAATAACTTTATTAACTGATGGCTGTTAGGCATAATTCTAGTTGCTGAAATCTTCCTAATGAATTTTGAAACCCCAAAACCTCACACAATTCTAACCATTCTGGCCACTAAAAATGTGTCCATATGAAAATGATTAATATTTTAAATTAATAAAGAACAGGTTGTTACTTTAAAAAAAAAATCAAGTGTCAAAACTTAGACTATGAACATTTACCGCAGCCTTAAATGTGTGTCCTTGAAATCAGTCTTGTGTTGGCAAAAACAACAAAGAAAAATGGAAAAATTTAGGGTTTTGTATATCATGAGATTTGCAGGCTATTAGGCTAAATTAGCTCCGGTTGCCTGAAGGATGTCTTAGGTAACTGCAGCTATCCCCAAGTATTACTGAATCTAATTCCTGATGCCATCCTCTGGGGAAAATATAAAGAAATCAGAGAAATGCAGAGAGCTCCTATCACAATGATAAAATGTATGAGTAGTCCAGACTGTGAGAAAGATCAATCAAATAAGAAACATACAGCCCAAAGAACCACAGATCACTGAAGAGAAGTATTAAAAGAGAGCAACAAAGAGAAAGAGGCTATTCTCTAATTATGTAATGGAATACTGTTTTTAAAAAGCATTCTGGGGCGCCTGGGTGGCTCAGTTGGTTAAGCGACTGCCTTCGGCTCAGGTCATGATCCTGGAGTCCCGGGATCAAGTCCCGCATGGGGCTCCCTGCTCGGCAGGGAGCCTGCTTCTGCCTCTGACCCTCCCCCCTCTCATGTGCTCTCTCTCTCTCTCTCATTCTCTCTGTCTCAAATAAATAAATAATTTAAAAAAATCTTTAAAAAAAAAAAAAAATAAAATAAAAAAATAAAAAGCATTCTGGTTATATATATATATATATCTGCATTAAACAAGACTGTCTTTTTACTTCTAGGGAAAACCAGCATTAGAAGCCAAAAAGGATTTCTCCAAGTCACTGTTCTCTATATGTGGATTTCTAATAGTTGCTAGTAGGGATCATGAAGGACCCTGCATAGAGATGATCTCATTGCTGAGTAATTGGGAGATTATATTTCATTCTGTTTTTATTGGAAAGACTCAGTAATTCTCTGGATATGCATGTGTGATTGTTGCAGGGGAGCACTTTCATTAAACTAGGAGGAAAACATACCAAAAAGTGTCCAAGTCTTTGAAATACTAGAATAAAATATGGGACTTTGTTCTCTTTAGATTGGAAACAGTCCCCAAAATATATGCAATGAGATCTACTCTCTCTGTTCCATAACTATTGGCTGGGAAGCTAAAAGGAGCCACTATGTTGCTGTGGAGAGCCATGGACTAGAAATCAGGAAAACTGTTTTTGCCCAGCTTGTAGAATTACCTTGTTTTTCAAGTTCTGGTAAGCTGTTAAGTTCTGTATTCTAAACTGTTAAATGGGGTTAGTGGTTATCCTAACTACCTTAGTGTTAATGGTATTGAATGATGTCTCTTTAAAAATGACAAAGTACATTAGAGAACCCATTTTTCTCCAAAGTAAAGCATTATTCAAATGCCTAGTTATAGGCATTTGTTATAGTTAGCTTAGTTATAGGCAGCTACCCAGGAGGAAGAGTTGGTTCTCTGGGATCCATCATATCCTAGGGTTCAAATTTTCCAAGAGCTGTTCCCCCAAATGAGCAGTCCATTCTTTAGAAGCAGTAATACTTTCTAATAAGGGCTGTTCTTAAATGTAATCATACAATATGCTGAATGTGGGAAATGTGGATAAAGAAAGATTGAGTCTAAGGGTGTGGCTGGGTCAAACGAAGGGGGGGAAATCGGAGGGGGAGACAAACCATGAGAGACTATGGACTCCGAAAAACAAACTGAGGGTTCTAGAGGGGAGGGGGGTGGGGGGGGTGGGTTAGCCTGGTTATGGGTATTAAAGAGGGTATGTACTGAATGGAGCACTGGGTATTATACGCAAACAATGAATCATGGAACACTACATCAAAAACTAATGATGTAATGTATGGTGATTAACATAACAATAATAAAAAAAATTAAAAAAAAAAAGTAAATGTATGTGAAAGAGCAGTAGGAAGCCAGACTGGTATAATATAGAGGGATGACCAGCACTAGTCAATGGGAAGCCAGGAATTTAAGGACAAGATATTATCAAAGGGTATGAGGGATAGGACACAAAAGTTGAATAGCTCTGGGTAATGCCAACAAATTTGGCCAACATCTGCTTCATTACTCCAGAAAATGAACATGACAATGGTGATAATGGTTGATTAGACTTTTCAGGAAAGCTTTGTAGGCATCACTTTTCTTTTGGCAGAACTCAGATGGGTTTGAACCCAACTTTGTTCTTCTATCCTTCCTCTCTTCTTTGTGGTCTATGGAAAGGATCTTTCCAAAGGAAGAACTGCCCATTTTCTCAGTTGTGATCAGTGAGGCTACAGGAAGTGAAAGGGAAAGTGAGCCTATTCACTAGTAGTAGGGATTCCTCAAATATTCCAGATTAACACCCCTAGTTGACTTTTGACTTTTATTTTGATTCTGCCACATCAGTGCTGACCTTTGGCTAATAGGAAAAGAGTTGTTTAAATGTGCCTCAACTTTATCATTTTCTTTGGCTAAATTTCTTATGAACTTTTTAGTCCTGAGCATAATCATTCCCCCTTTCAAAATCATTCTAAGGAGAAGCCATTCTTTTTTTTTTTTAAGATTTTACTTATTTATTTGACACAGAGAGAGAGAGCACAAGCAGGGGGAGCAGCAGGCAGAGGGGAAGGGAGAAGCAGGCTTCCCACCAAGCAGGGGACCTGATGCAGGACTGGATCCCAGGACCCAGGATCATGACCTGAGCCGAAGGCAGATGCTTAAATGACTGAGCCACCCAGGTGCCCGAGGAGAAGCCATTCTGATTTAACTCTCTAAGATGGAGTATTTTGCTTTTTTCAAGTCATCCCACTTAATATTACAACACTTTTAAGTTGATACAGTAATATAATGAAAATAAGGACACCACTTTAATTTTTCAATTTTGATTTTTTTTTTCTTAGCCATACCTATAACCTTAGATACTGAATTGTTATCTCCAGGGTACAACCACTTTTCTAGACCAACTCTAAATTTTTCATGCACTTTCTAACATGTTCTAGTTTTATCTATATGTATTTTCCTCTTTCCTTTGCAATTTGTCATAAGAATCACACCCATTTATTCTACAGGCATGCACTGGGTCTGCTGACCTATCTGTGTAGAAAAGTCCACAAGACTGCAAAAAATAGACCACACCTGGGCACCTGGGTGGCTCAGTTGGTTAAGCGACTGCCTTCGGCTCAGGTCATGATCCTGGAGTCCCGGGATCGAGTCCCACATCGGGCTCCCTGCTCAGTAGGGAGTCTGCTTCTCCCTCTGACCCTCCTCCCTCTCATGCTCTCTCTCATTCTCTCTCTCGCAAAAAAAAATAGACCACACCTATTTAATGCAAAAAATCTGAAGGGTCAGATATTTCATCTGTTAAGGCAGATATCCTGTACACTTGTTTGTCAAGTATAGAGTGACAAAGTTAAATAAGAGAAATTATCAATTATTAAGCATCATATAAATAATATTCTTGAACATATACAAAATGCTAATGCTATCTACCTATGTCTTTATTACTTTATCCTTGACTGTAAAGGTAGAAATTTACTATTGCTGAGGTAGTAACTTACTACCAGTCTTATTTTACAGATGAAGTGTTTAAACCTCTACTATATAGGATGCCAGTTCCAATTATGAGAATAAGCTATAACTAGTAAATTGCATGCTATTCTGTAGATCCTAATATGTATTTGTAAAATACTAATGCATTAAATATATTTAATGATATTTTTCATTAAATACACAGCTAACTATCTTGGTTTTTCTTTAAGTTGAGGTAAAGTTAGTATATACCATTCATCTCAGGTGCACAACATAATTCAATATTTGTATACACTACAAAGTGATCAGCACAATAAGTCTAGTTACCCTTCATTACTATACATTCACCTCTTTCACCCATTTTGCTTACCCCCAACCCACTCTGATGGCCACCAATATGTTCTCTGTATCTATGAGTTTTGTTTTCTTTTGTTTTGATTTTTAGATTCTACATATAACTGAAATCATGTGGTATTTCTCAATCTGACTCATTTCCTTGGCATAATACCTTCAGGGTCCACCATGTTGTTGCAAATGGCAAGATTTACTTTTTTATAGCTGAATAGTATTCATTGTGTGTGTGTGTGTGTATCACATCTTCCTTATCCAGTCATCCATCTATTGACACTAAGGTTGTTTCCATGTTGTGCTATCATAAATAATGCTGCAGTAAACATAGGGTGCATTTATCTTTTCTCAAATTAGTGTTTTAATTTCTTTGAACAAATACTCCAACATGGAAGAGCTGGATCATATGGTGGTTCTATTTTTAACCTTTTTGAGTAATGTTCTTACTGTTTTCCATAGTGGCTGCACCAATTTACATTTCTACCAACAGTGTATGAGGGTTCCCTTTTCCACATCCTGGCCAGCACTGGTTATTTCTTATCCTGTTGAAAATACCCATTTTAACAGGTGTGAGGTGATATCTCATTGTGTTTGATTTACATTTCCCTGATGATTAGTGATGCGAACATTTTTTCATGTGTCTGTTGGTCATCCGTATGTCTTCTTGAGAAAAATGTCTGTTTAGAACCACTGCCAATTTTATAATTGGACTTTTTTTTTTTTTGCTATTGAGTTGTTTGGGTTCTTTATATATTTTGGATATTAACCACATATTAGATACATAATTTGAAAATATTTTCTCCTAGTCAGTAAGTTGTCTTTTCATTTTATTGATGGTTTCCTTAGCTGTGTGGAAGCTTTTTTTAGTTTGATGTAGTCCCACTTTTTTATTTTTGCTTTTGGAGTCAGACCCAAAAATTCAGCACCAGGACCAATGTAAAGAAGATTTCCTCCTATATTTTCTTCTAAGAATTTTATGGTTTCAGGTCCTACATTCATGTCTTTCATCCATTTTGAGTTAATTTTTGTTTATGACATAAGATGGTGGTCTAGTTTCATTCTTTTGCATGTGACTGTCCAGTTTACCCACCATTTACTTAAGAGAAAATGGTCTTTTCCCCATTATATGGTTTTGATTTCTTTGTGGTACTGACCACATATGTGTGGGCTTATTTCTGTGCTTTCTATCCTGTTCCATTGATCTATGTGTCTGTTTTTATGCCAGTACCACACTTATTGATTTCTGTAGCTATATAGTTTGAAATTAGGAAGCAGGATACCTCCAGTTTTATGTCTTTCTCAAGATTATTGTGTCTATTCAGTGTTTTGTAGTTCCAACAAATGTTAGATTTGTTCCAGTTCTGTAAAAAAAAAAAAAAAAAAAAATCCATTGAAATTTTGATAGGGATTGCATTGTATCTGTAGATTGCTTAGGGTAATATGGACATTTTAACAATATGAATTATTTCAATCCATGAGCACAAATGATCTTTACATTTATTTGTGACTTACTCAATTTCTTTCCTCAATGTCTTATAGTTTTCAGTGTACAGGTCTTCTACCTCCTTGGTTAAATTTATTCCTTTTTGGATTTTGTTATTTTTTATTCTTTTTGATGCTATTGTAAATGGGATTATTTCTCTTTCTGTTGTTTATTAGTGTATAGAAATACAACGGATTTCTATGCATTGATTTTGTATCCTGCAACTTTACTGAATTCATTTATTCTAGTAGTTTTTTGATGGAGTCTTTAGGGTTTTCTATATATAATATCATGTCATCTGCAAATATTGTCACCTTTACTTCTTCCTTTCCCATTTGGAGGTCTTTTATTTCTTTTCTTGTCTAATTGCTCTGGCTAGAACTTCCAATACTAAGTTGAATAAAAGTGACAAGAATGGGCATCCTTGTCTTGTAGCTGATCTTAGAGGAAAAGTTTTCAACTTTTCACTGTTGAGTGTGAGGCTAGCAATGGGTTTGTCATACATGACTTTATTATATTTAAGTATTTTCCATCTATACCCACTTTGTTGAGAGTTTTTATCGTAAGTAAATGCTGAATTTTATCAATGATTTTCTGAATCTATTGAGATGATATCCTTTTTATCCTTTATTTTGTTAGTGTGGCGTTTCATGTTGATTGATTTGTGGATCTTGAACCATCTTTTCTTTTTTTTTTTAAGATTTTATTTATTTGACAGAGAGAGACACAGTGAGAGAGGGAATACAAGCAGGGGCAGTGGGAGAGGGAGAAGCAGACCCCCCGCCGAGCAGGGAGCCCAATGCGGGGCTCAATCCCAGGACCCTGGGATCATGACCTGAGCCGAAGGCAGACACTTAACGACTGAGCCACCAGGCACCCTGAGCCATCTTTTCAATCTTGGAATAAATCCCACTTGAATATGCTGTATGATCCTTTTATTGTATTCTTCAATTTGGTTTGATAATATTTTGTTGAAAATTTTTTCATCTATGTTCATCAGGAATAGTGGCCTATAATTTTCCCTTTTTGTGGTGTCCTTGTTTCATTTTGGTATCAGAGTAATGCTGGCCTCTTAAAATGAATTTGGAATTATTCCCCTCTCTCCAAATTTTTGTAAGAGTTTGAAAAAGATCTTAACTTTTCTTTGACTGTTTGGTAGAATGCACCAGTGAAACCATCTGGTCCTGGACTTTGGTTTGTTGGGAGGCTTTTCCATTACCAATTCAGTGTCCTTAACAGCAATTGTTCTATTCAGATTTTTTATTTCTTCATGTTTCAGTCTTGGAAGATTGCATGTTTCTAGGAATTTATCCATTTATACTATGTTGTCTAATTTTTTTGGTCTATAAATTGTTCATGGTAGTCTCATGATACTTTGTTTTTTTGTGGTATCAGATCAGTTGTAACTTCTCTTTCATTTCTGATTTTATTTATTTGATCCAATTTCTTTTCCTAGGTAGGTTTAGGTAAAGGTGTGTCAGTTTTATATTTTCAAAAAAACAGCTCTTATAGTTTCATTTATCTTTTCTATTTGTTTTTTTTCCTTCAATCTCTATTTCATGTTTTTTTTATGTTCTGATCTTTAATATTTTCTTTCTTCTACTAACTTTAGGCTTTGTTCTTTTTCTATTTCTTCTAGATATAAAGTTAGATTGAGATTTTTTCTTGTTTCTTGAGGTAGTCCCATATTGTTATAAACGTCCCTCTTAGACCTGCGTTTGCTACATCCCAAAGATATTGGATTTCCATTTTCGTTTGTCTCAGTGTTTTCTTTTTTTTCTTTCTCCCTCCTTTGATTTCTTCATTGACCTATTGGTTGTTCAGTAGCATGTTGTTTGATCTCCACATATTTGTGATTTTTCCAGTTTTCTTCCTATAATTGATTTCCAGTTTCATACCATTGTGGTCAAAGAAGATGCTTGATATTATTTTAATCTTCTTAAATTTACTGAGACTTGTTTTGTGCCATAGCATGTAATCTGTCCTGAAGAGAATGTTCCATGTGCACTTGAGAAAAATGTGCATTTTGCTGCTTTTGGATGGAATGTTCTGTACATATCTATTAAGTCAATGTAGTCTAATGTGTCATTTAGAACTAATGTTCCCTTATTGATTTTTTTGTCTATGATCTACCTGTTGATGTAAGTCTGGTAATAAAGTCCCCTACTACTATAATATTGCTGTCAATTTCTCCCTTTAGGCCTGTTAATATTCGCTTTATATATTTAGGTGCTCCTATGTTGGGTGGATAAATATAAATATTTACAAATGTTATATCCTTTTGTTGGATTGACCCTTTTATCATTATATAATATCTTTTATTACAGTCTTAGTTTTAAAATCTATTTTGTCTGATATAAGTATAGCTATACCAGCTCTTTTCATTTCCAATTACATGGAATAATACCCTTTTCTTTCCATTCACTTTCAGATCTGAAGTGAGTATCTTGCAGGCAGCATATAGATGGGTCTTATCTTTATCCTTTCAGCCACATTATGTCTTTTGATTGGAGCATGTAGTCCATTTACATTGAAAGTAAGTATTTGAAGGTATGTACTTATTGCCATTTTGTTAATTGTTTTTTTCCTTATATACTATATGGATGAGTTTAACAATAAGTTCTTTGTAAAAACAAAATAGATCTGTTCATGTTTTCATAAAATAAAATCATATTCTATCAAAATTATGACCCTATACTAGCCTTAAAAAGTGACGCTTTCAACCGCCAAAGTTTATGTCAAATTCCTTTGATGTTTCACTTTGTGTTTTGTAGATATTTCTGACCCTTCTGTAAAATTACCCCTTAGCTCATGATTCTTTAATATGCAAGCATTTATAATATACATGCACTTACAAATCCACTCACCATAAAAGGAAACAAACATCCCCCTTTACAATTACTTAGTCATTTTACTCCTTTTAATAGTTTCCACATCCATTATATTGTTTAAGCTAAAAGAGAAAGCAGCAGAATAGAAACACATTTCAGTAAAGATTTTCATTTTTTGTTGTTCAGTTTAAAGGATAAAATCATAGGTACCATTACCATCTGTGGCAGACACTCCTGCTGCCTACCAGAAAATACTCTCTTCTCTTTTAGAATTAAGTAGCCCAATTTTTAGCTAGGTCCTTTGCTGCCCAGGTAAATGATGGTCCCACTTATTCCTCCTCACAGCTATGTCTGGCCATATGACTAAGTCTCCAGATGCATTGACTTCTGTGAAATTACCTTGAAAGTTAGTGGGGACCTGTCTTTTTTAACCCTTTAGTATATCATAGTGCCTGGAATTGGATGTGATGGCTGGAGTCTGAGCAAGCATATTGGCTCACAAGGATTAGAAGCACAGCCTAGATAGAGATGAAGGAGGAGTGAGCTGAAAAGAGACAGGTTCTGAAAGAATTTGGAGCTGCTTTATAAACATTGGAATGCTGACCTGTGGGCTCAAAATTTGGTGATTTACATGTATAATGCTTCAGACTCATAACAGCACTGTGAAGTAGGCATTGATATCTGTATTTTACAAAGGAGGGATATAAAGTTTCAGGGATATTAAGTGATTGACAGAAGAACATAACAAAAGGTTTTGAAGCACATTTCCTAGTACAGCTCCAGATTGTTTTCTATTAAATAATAGCTCCTATAAATTGGCCTATTTACCAAGCTAAAGGGGGCACTATTTAAGTAAGCACTCAGTTTATAGTCAGGTTATGAGAAGACAATGGATAATTCCACTAACATGGCCAAATTGGGTAATTTTAAGAGTTTAGTGGCCTTCATTTAATGTCAGCATTATTTTCAAGAAATTCTTTTTTTATGTTATAAGAAGGAAAAGAGGAAAAAGGAGAAAAAACAACACTTTCAATGTCAAGCAGTTGGTGTCCTTAACTACCTGGAAATTTGTAAACCTGGATATAAACAAATAGACAAAAATATGATACACTTTAATCCAAAGTAACGGAAGTAGAGTCCCATTTTATAGGTTGTAGGGGGCATCTTTCTAAAAGTTTAGCAAGTAATAGCTATGTCAGATGAAGTCAAAGAAAGTGAAGCAAAGATGAGATTGAAGCCAGTTAGGAGGCTGACAGAGTCACTGATCTGAAATGACAGTGAAGATTTTGGATGGTTATGAAGACAAAGGGCAATAATAAAGAATGAAGATACCAATTTTATCAAGGGCAAGATAATGGCAGTGGAAAGGGTCTTATCCCGTTTGAAATACAAACTTTTTTCCAAGCTTTTATTTAAATTCCAGTTAACATACAGTGTACAATACAGTGATATAGTATACACTTTATATAAAGTATGCTTTATATAGTATACTGTATACAATATAGTGATTCAACATTTCCATACAACACCTGGTGCTCATCTTCCTGCTTTGGATTTGGTTATTTTTCCAGTTGAAATTATTAGGTAATTGCCTTAAATTCTTTATTTTTGCTATCTTAGGTTGAACCAGTTCTTTTTCTTACCATACCAGCTTCCCACCTTTTGATTGAAAATAGAAGATGATGGGATGTCTGAGCTCCATCAATAATACTCAGCATCTGTTAAAGACCTATAACATACCAGGAAATGTGCCTACATTGTCTCCTTTAGTTGTCATGGTCCCTATTAGAATAAAAGTGTGGTTAAAGGAACAGACTTTAGAATCCCACTGTCTGGTTTAAAACCTAGTCTGTGCCACTTACTAGTTCTAAGATCTTATAAAGGTTATTTATCTGTCCTATGCTTCAGTTCCTTAATCTACAAAGAGAGGAGAAAATTATATCCACCCATCTGCATTGTTGATAATTAAGTTAGCTAATAAATAAAAAGGATTTAGAATACAGCTTGACTACAGTCCTATATGTATTTGTTGTCACTATTCATGTTCTTGTTGTGATCCTCATCCCCACTGTGCTGAGAAGAAAACTGATGCTCAGAGACTATACCCAATTAATAAGTGGCAGAGGTAGTATTAAAGCCTAGGGCTGCTAACTCTAAAGTCAGTCATCACTCCAAGATACCCTATCATGTCTCCTTCTAATAGAGTGATCATGTTCAATGTGCAGAGGCAACTTTTTGGAATGTTCATTCCCCAGAACTCATGCCTGAAAATACCCTTCGTTGCCAACGTGGACATTTGCCCACCCCGCAGGGTGAAAGGAAGCACCCTCTCATTAGAGCCTTCCTTACAACGGGAGTACAACTGGCTTCCAGCAGGCTAACTACATTATTAAGGGCTATATGATGTTGATCTGAGTAATTAGTGGCTTCATGACAACCACAAAATGAATACAATTAGTTTTTCATCTTTGGAAAGAAAGCTCTTGGGTTGAAAGGACTACAGACCCCTGTTTTTTCCTTGCTTCAATCTCTTCCTTCCTCCCGCAAAAAAAATCCCTCCTAAGCTGTCCACAGCCCTCTCAAGTCCAAGTCAAAACAGTGTTTTCAAAAGATACCACCAAGGTAGTTTCAAACTTAGAGTCATTTAAGGCAAATTTTAATAAACTTCTTGCCTTTCTTTCTGCTTTTCAATGTCTACTTAAGAACAAATACAAAGTCAACTTCAATGCTCTTTAAAGTTCAAGCCCAATAAAAAGACATTAAAATTCCAATAAGCAATAATGTCCTTTTACTGCATTTTAGTACTAAAAAAGTAAGTGGTTCTAAGACCGCTGTGGCTGTTAGTACTTAAATGACCGAATTATCTTAATTGTCTCAGAAGTGGTACTAAAGTTTGAGAAAGAGTGTGCATATGTGAGAAGGAGGGAAAAGTGCCATCATTATACTCACTTTTTAGAAGGGAACATTTGTTTGCATTCCAGTCAAAAGCAAGCCACTTCCTAGTAAATCAAAACCCAAAGAGGTACGAGTGGTGAAATTATATGACATGTGCTACCCTTGGCTGCGTTGTAGTAAATTTAACTCCAGTGTGCAGAAAGCTGCTGTGCAGAATTATGAGTCCATTTGATTCCAATTTAATCAACTTGAAGTTCCAAGCTGGCCCATTTTGAGGCTGAGGGACACTGCATCACAATGTGTGACATATATTTATCTGTTTGGCAGAAAGCCCTTTGGATTCTTGTTGCTCAACTCAGTGTCAAAAGATGTCTGGGAGCCCTGAGAAGGTGGCAGCTAGGATGCACTTCATTCGAGCTGGATGTATGGCACCGAGAAGAACCATTTACCCAAAGGAAATGGGAAAGGAGGTAGTGGCAGAAATAACAGTGTCTAGTCAGGGAAAGAGAGAGGCCACCACTGTGGGTGGGTAGAGAAGAGCTCAGCAACTCCGGGAGGGGACAGAGCCCGAACAATCTGAGCCTCAGAGCACTGCTGGACCAGGAGGACAGTTGTGAAGCCACTGCACTTTTGATTCAATGGGGGCTGAATGGGTCATGAGGTAGATGGTTAGTAGTATTGTGCTCTGACATAAGATCCTGGGAGAAGGAGCAAGATGGCAGAGGAGTAGGAGACCTATATTTCATCTGGTCCCAGGAATTCAGCTTGATAGGTATCAAACCATTCTGAACACCTACGAACTCAACAGGAGATCAAAGAAAAGAGTAACAACAATGCTCTGAACAGAAAAGCAACCACTTTCTGGAAGGTCTCTTCTCATTTGTTTAGTGCATATTTTTCTGGGGTCGTTGTTACCCTGTTAGCATTTTGTTCTCTCATTCATATATTCTCCTCTGGACAAAATGACAAGACAGAAAAACTCACCTCAAGATAAAGAACAAAAGGCAGTACCAACTGCCAGGGACCTAATCAATATGGACATTAGTAAGATGTTGAACTAGAGTTCAGAATGACGATTATAAAGATACTAGCTGGGCTTGAAAAAAGCATGAAAGATACTACAGAAACCCTTTCTGGAGAAATAAGAGAATATCTAAACAAGTCAAAATCAAAAAGGCTATTAATGAGGTGCAATCAAAAATGGAGGCTCTAACTGCTAGGATAAATGAGACAGAAGAGAGAATTAGTGATGTAGAAGACCAAATGATGGAGAATAAAGAAGCTTAGAAAAAGAGAGATAAACAACTACTGGATCACAAGGGCAGAATTGAAAAAATAAGTGATACCATAAGACGAAACAATATTAGAATAATTGGGATCCCAGAAGAAGAAGAAAGAGAGAGAGGGGAAGAAGGTATATTGGAGCAAATTATAGCAGAGAACTTCCCTCATTTGGGGAAGGAAAGAGGCATCAAAATCCAGGAGACACAGAGAACTCCTCTCAAAATCAATAAAAATAGGTCAACACCCCGACATCTAATAGTAAAACTTACAAGTCTCATAGACAAAGAGAAAATCCTGAAAGCAGCTTGGGACAAGAGGTCTGTAATCTACAATGGTAGAAACATTAGATTGGCAAAAGACCTATCCACAGAGACCTGGCAGTCCAGAAAGGATTGGCATGATATATTTAGAGCACTAAACGAGAAAAATATGCAGCCAAGAATACTCTATCCAGCTAGGCTGTCATTGAAAATAGAAGGAGAGATAAAAAGCTTCCAGGACAAACAAAAATTAAAAGAATTTGCAAACATGAAACCAGCCCTACAAGAAATCTTGAAAGGGGTCCTCTAAGCAAAGAGAGAGCCTAGAAGTAAAATAGACCGGAAAGGAAGAGAGATAACATATGGTAGCAGTCACCTTACAGGCAATACAATGGCACTAAATTCCTATCTTTCAATAGTTACCCTGAATGTAAATGGGCTAAATGCCCCAAACAAAAGACACAGGCTATCAGACTGGATAAAAAAACAAGACCCATCAATACGCTCTCTGCAAGAGACTCATTTTAGACCCAAAGACATCTCCAGATTGAAAGTGAGGGGGTAGAAAACCATTTACCATGCTAATGGACACCAAAAGAAAGCTGGGGTGGCAATCCTTATATCAGACAAATTAGATTTTAAACCAAAGACTGTAATAAGAAATGAGGAAGGACACTATATCCTACTTAAAGGGTCTCTCCAACAAGAAGATCTAACAATTGTAAATATCTATGCCCCTAACATGGGAGCAGCCAATTATATAAGGCAATTAATAACAAAAGCAAAGAAACACATTGACAACAATACAATAATAGTGGGGGACTTAAACACCCCCTCACTGAAATGGGACAGATCATCTAAGCAAAAGAACAACAAGGAAATAAAGACTTTAAATGACACACTGGACCAAATGGACTTCACAGATATATTCAGAACATTCCATCCCAAAGCAACAGAAAGCACATTCTTCTCTAGTGCCCATGGAACATTCTCCAGAGTAGATCACATCGTAGGTAACAAATCAGGTCTCAACCGGTACCAAAAGATTGGGATCATTCCCTGCCTAATTTCAGACCACAATACTTTGAAACTAGAACTCAATCACAAGAGGAAAGTCAGAAAGAACTCAAATACATGGAGGCTAAAGGGCATCCTACTAAAGAATGAATGGGTCAACCAGAAAATTAAAGAAGAATTAAAAAAATTCATGGAAACCAATGAAAATGAAAAAACAACTGTTCAAAATCTTTGGGATGCAGCAAAGGCAGTCCTAAGAGGAAAGTATATAGCAATATAAGGCCTTTCTCAAGAAACAAGAAAGGTCTCAAATACACAACCTAACCCTACACCTAAAGGAGCTGGAGAAAGAACAGCAAATAAAGCCTAAACCCAGCAGGAGAAGAGAAATAATAAAGATCAGAGCAGAAATCCATGAAATAGAAACCAAAAGAACAGTAGAACAGATCAACGAAACTAGGAGCTGGTTCTTTGAAAGAATTAACAAGATTGATAAACCCCTGGCCAGACTTATCCAAAAGAAAAGAGAAAGGACCCAAATAAATAAAATCATGAATGAAAGAGGAGAGATCACAACCAACACCAAAGAAATAAAAACAATTATAAGAACATATTATGAGAAACTATATGCCAGCAAATTAGATAACCTGGAAGAAATAGATGCATTCCTAGAGATGTATCAACTACCAAAACTGAACCAGGAAGAAAGAGAAAACCTGAACAGACCTATAACCACTAAGGAAATTGAAACAGTCATCAAAAATCTCCCAACAAACAAAAGCCCAGGGCCAGATGTCTTCCCAGGGGAATTCTATCAAACATTTAAAGAAGAATTAATACCAATTCTTCTGAAAATGTTCGAAAAAATAGAAATGGAAGGAAAACTTCCAAACTCGTTTTATGAGGCCACCATTACCTGATCCCCAAACCAGATAAAGACCCAATCAAAAAGGAGAATTACATACGAATATCCTTGATGAACATGGATGCAAAAATTCTCATCAAAATACTAGCCAATAGGATCCAACAGTACATTAAAAGGATTATTCACCACGACCAAGTGGGATTTATCCCTGGGCTGCAAGTTTGGTTCAACATCCTCAAATCAATCAATGTGATACAATACATTAATAAAAGAAAGAACAAGAACCATATGATCCTCTCAATAGATGCACAAAAAGCATTTGAGATAGTACAGCATCCTTTCTTGATCAAAACTCTTCAGAGTATAGGCATAGAGGGTACAAACCTCAATATCATAAAAGCCATCTATGAAAAACCCACAGTGAATATCATTCTCAATGGGGAAAAACTGAGCGCTTTCCCCCTAAGGTCAGGAATGTGGCAGGGATGTCCACGATCACCACTGCTATTCAACATAGTATTAGAAGTCCTAGCCACAGCAATCAGACAACAAAAAGAAATAAAAGGCATCCAAATTGGCAAAGAAGAAGTCAAACTCTCACTCTTTGCAGATGATATGATACTTTATGTGGAAAACCCAAGACTCCACCCCAAAACTGCTAGAACTCATACAGGAATTCAGTAAAGTGGCAGGATATAAAAGCAATGCATAGAAGTCAGTGGCATTCCTATACACCAACAACAAGACAGAAGAAAGAGAAATTAAGGAGTCGATCCCATTTACAATTGCACCCAAAACTATAAGATACCCAGGAATAAATCTAACCAAAGAGGCAAAGGATCTGTACTCAGGAAACTATAATATACTCATGAAAGAAATTGAGGAAGACACAAAGAAATGGAAAAACGTTCCATGCTCATGGATTGGAAGAACAAATAATGTGAAGATGTCAATGCTTCCTAGAGCAATCTACACATTTAATGCAATCCCCATGAAAATACCATCACTTTTTTCAAAGAAATGGAACAAATAATCCTAAAATTTGTATGGAACCAGAAAAGACCCCGCATAGCCAGAGGAATGTTGAAAAAGAAAAGCAAAGCTTGTGGCATCACAATACCAGACTTCAAGCTCTATTACAAAGCTGTCATCATCAAGACAGTATGGTACTGGCACAAAAACAGACACATAGATCAATGGAACAGAATAGAGAGCCCAGAAATGGACCCTCAACTCTATGGTCAGTTAATCTTCAACAAAGCAGGAAAGAATGTCCAATGGAACAAAGACAGTCTCTTCAACAAATGGTATTAGGAAAACTGGACAGTCACATGCAGAAGAATGAAACTGGACCATTTCCTTATACCACACACAAAAATAAACTCAAAATGGATGAAAGACCTAAATGTGAGACAGGAGTCCATCAAAATCCTAAAGGAGAACACAGGCAGCAACCTCTTCGACCTCAGCCGCAGCAACTTCTTCCTAGAAACATCACCAAAGGCAAGGGAAGCATGGGCAAAAATGAACTATTGGGACTTTATCAAGATAAAAAGCTTTTGCACAGCAAAGGAAACAGTCAAAAAACAAAAGAAAACCGACAGAATGGGAGAAGATACTTGCAAATGACATATCAGATAAAGGGCTAGTATCCAAAATCTATAAAGAACTTATCAAAGTCAACACCCAAAGAATAATCCAATCAAGAAATAGGAAGAAGACATGAACAGACATTTTTCCAAACAAGACATCCAAATGGCCAACAGACACATGAAAAAGTACTCAACATCGCTTGGCATCAGGGAAATCCAAATCTAAACCTCAATGAGATACCACCTCACACCAGTCAGAATGGCTAAAATTAACAAGTCAGGAAACGACAGATGTTGGTGAGAATGTGGAGAAAGGGGAATGCAAGCTGGTGTAGCCACTCTGGAAAACAGTATAGAGTTTCCTCAAAAAGTTGAGACTAGAGCTACCGTACAACCCAGCAATTGCACTACTGGGTATTTACCCCAAAGATACAAATGTAGGGATCTGAAGGGGTACGTGCACCCCGATGTTTATAGCAGCAATGTCCACAATAGGCAAACTGTGGAAAGAACCAAGATGTCCATCGACAGATGAATGGATAAATAAGATGTGGTATATATATACAATGGAATATTTGCAGCCATCAAAAGGAATGAGATCTTGCCATTTGCAGCAACGTGGATGGAACTGGAGGGTATTATGCTAAGCAAAATAAGTCAATCAGAGAAAGACATGTATCATATGATCTCACTGATATGAGGAATTCTTAATCTCAGGAAACAAACTGAGGGTTGCTGGAGTGGTGGGGGGTGGGAGGGATGGGGTGGCTGGGTGAAAGACATTGGGGAGGGTATGTGCTATGGTGAGTGCTGTGAATTGTGTATGACTGATGGAATCACAGACTTGTACCTCTGAAACAAATAATACATTATATGTAAAAAAACAAAGAAAAAGATAGTAGGAAGGGAAAAATTAAGGGGGGGAAATCAGAGGGAGAGACAAACCATGAGAGACTGTGGACTCTGAGAAACAAACTGAGGGTTCTAGAGGGGAGGGGGGATGGGTCAGCCTGGTGATGGGCATTAAAGAGGGTACGTATTGAACGGAGCACTGGGTGTTATACGCAAACAATGAATCATGGAACACTACCTCAAAAACTAATGATGTAATGTATGGTAGTTAACATAACATAATAAAATAAAATTATAAAAAAAGAGAGAGAAATAATAGTGTCTAGAATTATATTTTCATCAAGTGTTTCCTAAACTAGGTTTATCAGTGATAATAAATTATCCTTCTTTTCATACCAATATCTTAAACAATCTCTCTTGCCTCACCTTCCCCAACAATATCCATAGCATCTATTTTTCCTCCTTCCTCTTGGAAAGAATTGTCTATCCTAAATTTATATGACACTTCCCTCTATTCTGTAGGACCCACCCCTAAGAGGCATTTGCTCTCTGGTTACACATAAATAATTCTTTACAAAATCACCACTGATCTTCATTTTGAAATGTCTAATGATCACTTAGTCCTTGGATTCCTTGGCCTATTTGAAACATTAGTGATTATCAATTTTTCCCTCTTTCTTAGCAGGTGGTCTTCACTTGGCTTGTAGGATGGTCCTTCCTATTGATTTTCATCCAACCACGAACAGTTCTCAGTAGTTGGGTCTATCTGCCCTGTTGTCCCAATCTGTATATGACGGAGTATTCCAGGCCCCATCCATACCTACTCACTAGGGGTTTTCATCCAATAACAAGGCTTTTAAGTTCCACCCATATGCCAGTGACCAAATTTGCATCTCCAGTCTCAATATGTCACCTGAAATCCAGCTTTTTATTCAATAACTGCAAACAAAAATCTAATAAGTATCTTACAATGAAAGCTTCCCAAACACATACTTACTACCTGTTTTCAATCCAAGATGCTATCTTTTCCACCTCATTAACTGATAATTCTATCCTATCAGACCAAAATCTTGTTTTAGCCCTTACTTCCCTTTCTCACATTCCACTTCCCATCCATCAGCAAATACTGTTTTACATTCAAATATACCCTGAACCTGCCCACTTTGTGCTACTGATAGTGTTACCTCCCTGGTCCAAGGCACTGTCTTCTCATGTTTGGATTCTTACAAGAGACTTCTAGCCATTCTCCCTGTTTTCATCCTGGGTTTTATTCAACATCCAAATATCAGAGTAATTCTTTAAACATTTGAGTCAAATCAAATCTTCTCTCTATTCACAAGCCATCTATGCTTTCTCATTTTATTCAGAGTGAAATCCTGATAACTCGTCATAAGTTATAGCACCCTACTATGTCTTTCACTGACTCTGCTTCTACCACCTCCTATGTGCCCTTATTAGATCCCCACCTCACTCCTGACTGTTCCTTACAACCCCAGCATGTACTCTTCTCAGGGCCTTTGCACTCACTGCTCCCACTGCATAGCATGTTCTCTCCTCGGGACACTTCTTCTCATGCTTCCACTAGGTCCGTGTCCAAATGTTTCTTTATCAGAAAAGATTTCCGGGCGCCTGGGTGGCTCAGTTGGTTAAGCGACTGCCTTCAGCTCAGGTCATGATCCTGGAGTTCCTAGATCGAGTCCCGCATCAGGCTCCCTGCTCGGCAGGGAGTCTGCTTCTCCCTCTGACCCTCCCCCCTCTCATGTGCTCCCTGTCTCTCTCATTCTCTCTGTCTCAGATAAATAAATAAAATCTTTAAAAAAAAAAAAAAAGAAAAGAAAAGATTTCCATGATTCATATAAAATACCATCCTGGGCCCGTTGCTACTAATCCTTTTGTCCTACTTTACTTTTCTTTATAACGTATTTTGAGTTTATTTATCACTAGCTCTCTTTCCTCATTAACCTTGAACATATGTGACTTTCTTTTGTTTACTTCTATATCTTGAGTGAATAGAACAGTTCCTGGCACATAAAATATTTTTTAGTAAGTTCCAGAATTACTTGAATAGTTACTTCACAACAATGAGTAGAATCAACAAAATGGATTCGTACTCACTTGATTTAGAAGAATACGTAAAAAGTCATTAAGAATGACAAAGTTTGGGAACTCTTGACTTTCGAATATATAAAATTTGTGAGGCAATCTCAGCAGAGAGAACAAGGTCACACCAATCACACCTTGTGACACTTTGTAAAGGTCATGCATGTTTGAAATAAAATTTTTCTTAACATAATATAAAGTGAGCCCTGGTATAATAATTAAGAAATATTGATTTGGGAAATCCGATGGCTCAGGCTTTCTGAGATACAAGGACAGAGAGCCAAGAATCACAGGCTTATGATGACTTGGCATCTTTTTATCTTCCTTGAATCCATCTTTAGCTTGTGTGAATCCATAGAGCACACTCTCACTACATCTGGCTGAGTGTTCTGCTCCCAATAATGTTTCTCCACAACTATTAACATAAAACCACCTCAAATTAATATCTATGCTAAATTAAACTTGACGTGGTTGGAAATGCAAGCCAATCTGTTTTCAATTTCACAATCACAAATCACTGTCATTTTATTAATTGTAGAGACAGAAGAAGCTTAAAATGTATTAACTTTGTTAAACAACATCTGATTTTATGACTCAAATGTCAGTCTTCACAGTTCAGCAAATTCTTTTAAATACTCTATGGCATTTCCTATATTACCTCTATAGACATTTATAGAGAACTTTCTTTGATTTTTTTTAAACAGCATAGAGTTGGAAAAAAAAAAAAACTGTGCCAAATTTTACTCACCTCTACTATACCTATTAGTCTTTACCTTCAACCTAGACTTACCCCAACCCCCCAAAAAAGAAACAAAATTATTTTTAAAACCCCCCAAAAAACCCTCAAGATCATTTAGTATTCATTTCACAAAACCATTCTGGTTACCCTTTGAACAGCAAGTTGACGTATCACCACCTTCGAATTCAAAATGTCTTAAGGGAATATTTCGGCTCCACCATTAAGAAAATGGTTTCATTTCATGAGATGCAACAAATAAGGACACAAATGGAGTATGTCACAACATGAACTCTCTGCTAAACCTCATCACTAACATCTAATTCTGTTTTGTACAGCTCACTGCCTGCACCTACCACCTGAGACCCTGATTATTCTACATTCTTTCCCCCACAAGTTACAATTCTTTGTCTTCCTATTTGTCATGTCCTAACATGTCCTTGAATGAATAGTGTATGCTTATTAATAGTGAAATATCTGTCCCATTTCCCCTTGCTTATCACTTACTTCTCCTTTTGTATTATTCCCACTTATTTAGCACTCACAGCCTAATGCAAGTATTTTTGGAAACAATATCCTCAATAATATATAGCCAAATGTGCATGATCACATTTTGTAGGGCACAATTAAGGGCTGTGAAACAGCCTGGATTAATTTAGAGCTAACCTACCAGAACTGACTAATAAAAATGAACATTAATTACCATACCCTGAGTTTAATTTTCATGGCCTCCATATTACCAAATAACACAAAAATGAATACACTCTTGTGGCCTTACCGTATGATGATAAAGGCTGAGCATTTGAACAAACATTGTAATTGTGTGCTGTTACCCTGTTTAGCTAACATTTGTCTCAAGTAGAAAAAAGTAAGGTAATATAGGCATTATGTAGTAAAGAGTATCCTGTGATAATGATGACCATTACAGAGCCACAAAGAAAAATGCTTAGGATAAATGAAAATAAAGATGTAGACTCACTTCGAGTGTATGCATGCCATATGTTTATGGAAAAAGACTGAACAGGGACATGAAATAAAAACAATGTTTCTTTTAGGGTTGTAGGAGATCAAAGAAAAAAATGCACTGGGTGGAGATGAACAGGCAGGGCAGACTTTATTCAAGACTCTTGCAACAGAGGAGAGGGACTATTGTAATGGGTCCAAGAGACTGAACTCAACTCCACCGAAACAAAAGGTGGGAAAGTTTTTAAGCATTTGGGTGAGCTAGTGGAAAAGTAATGGAGGAAATTCATGGAGAAGTTGGAGGTTTTTTTGTTTTTCAATTTAAAAGATTTTAATACAGCATAAATTAGCATTCCTGGTTTAGTTTAGCTCCTTCACTGCCAAACCTAAGGGCAGTGTAGTTGCTTAGTTTCTCCGTTTTCTTTTTGTCCAAGATAACCAAAGCATAAAGGTATCTGTGTCATCAAACTTTAAACTTCACATTATCTTTATTATCATCCTTACACCTATTAGTGGGGAGGTTGTGTGATTAGACCACATTTGCTAATTGGCACTTAGTAAAGATAGGCTCCTATCACCCCCCCAACCCCCCACAGAAACTGGGAGATAGGGGCATTATCTTTCTTGGTGATTATATTTCAGAGGGATGGCCCCCAGGTCCTTGGAAAGATATTTCTGGGCTGTAAAACTGGCAAGAGGCTGGGAGATTTATATCTCAAAGGGGCAGAAAAGAAAATTATAATTTTAAGTTGGCTAAAGTAAATGCTCTAAGAAAAGGGAGTCAGGGGCCTATGGTCTGAAGGAAACCTGCTTAAAATTTAGTCCAGCTAAGGGGAGCATTAAAGCCTTCATGGTCAAGAATTATGGGTATTTACTACTGCTTTTATTTTTTATAACATTTTTAAAATTAAAGTCTAAAAAGCCACAAAAATGGCCTCATCTAATAAATTCTGAGCCCACCAGAATGTTCCTTTGGGCCAAAATAGTCAAGCCTATCAGCCATGTGCCTATTTCTGAGAATATAACAGTTCCTAATGGAGACTGGCTTTCAAGGCTCCAATGAAACAAATCTGTGTATTTCCACTGCTGCCACTTTTAGCTTTCTCTTCCCTCAGGATGTAAAGTGTCAGATTGCTGGATGGCTCTGAGGTACATGGTGATCATTAAAATCAAGGCAAGGGACCACAGAAATCTCTTAGCTGGTTCTTTTTTATTTCCTTCAATTATCTCTCCTATTAAAATTTCAATTTTTATTGAACAAACTCCTCCAAGTAGCTCCTCTCACCCTAAGTTAACTTTAAGTATTTAAATATGTACTTCTGAATTTACAGGAGTTCAAGCTTACCCAAACTGAGTCTGGCAGTGTTGTATAGTTATCACGTTTGCCCAGGATCATTTAAGCTAATCTGCATTTCATCTTCCATGAACTAATGTGATAATAGCATAAAAGTCTTGACCAAGGAATAAAGATGGCTGGGTCTTGCCCCAGCTTCACTATGGAATAGGTATATAGCACTGACCAAGTCTTGTCATGTCCCTGGCCAACATCATTGGTACAAATCAGTAACATGAATGGATAAGCTCCAAAACTGCTAAGATCTCCTTCTCCCTCATTTCATGATTCTGATTCTACTATCTCACAAGACCACTGTGAAACAGAAGTTAGTTTACGTTTGTTCAAATTTTTGGAGAAATCTACAACTCTACACCCCATAAAAAACAAAAGAATAATGTTAGCAGGCAGTTTTAGAACAAAAATCTACCATCCCAGAAAAAGTACTCAGCAGAGAACCAGTAATTTTAACTTTCCTTAACTCCTTCTATGGGGAGGTTCTAGAAATGATCATGTAACCAAGTCTCAACTCTTATACTAACAGCTGAGTTTTTAAGTGTCAATTTAATTTGTTTCTATAAGGACCACACAGTCTCCACCATATTTAAAAACAAAAAACAAAAACCCTACAACCTCATAAAATACTCACCAATATCCATTTATTGCAAAAATATACAATGATAGAAGATACTATGAATTTATTAATGTTTTCTAGTAATATTTTATGCATTGTGATAACATCTTCATGTATATGAAAAATAAATGAAATGCACAGGAAGCATATGACTTATTTAGGTTGTATCTAATACCTGGTTTGCAGATACAGTGAAGAACCTGTTTACAATAAATCCACAACTATGCCCAATTCTAACATTTTCCAAAGCTGGGAGTAACTGGTCTACATACATTGGTCAGTCCTGAGTTTGACTTTCTCAGGGGGAAAAAAGTTTTCAGAATCATAAAATACTATGTGTCTTAAATTACTTAAAATCTGGGCAAATATAAATACAGCAGCCAAAGCTGAATAAAAGGGATCATTCATCTAAAAAGAAATAAATCCTTTGTGGAACCCTCTTACACTGGGGATTGCAGCCACTCTGGAAAACAGTATGGAGGTTTTTCAAAAAGTTAAAAGTAAAGCTACCTTCATATGCAAACAATGAATCATGGAACCCTACATCAAAAACTAATGATGTAATGTATGGTGATTAACATAACATAATAAAATAAAATTTAAAAAAAAAGTAAAGCTACCTTCAACCCAGGAATTTCACTATTTAGGTATTTATCCAAAGGATACAAAAATACTGATTTGAAGGGCTATATGCACCCTGATGTTTATAGCAGCACCATCAACAATAACCAAAGTATGGAAAGAGCCCAAATGTCCATCGGCTGATGAAAGGATAAAGAAGATGTGGAATATATATACAATGGAAGATGACTCAGCCATCATGAAAGAAATCAAGAATGAAAAAATTCATCAAGAATGAAATCTTACCATTTGCAACAACGTGGATGGAACTAGAGTGTGTTATGCTAAGAAAAATAAGTCAGTCAGAAAAAGACAAATACCATGTGATTTCACTCATATATGGAATTTAAAAAACAAAGCAGATGAACATAGGGGAAGGGAAGGAAAAATAAAATAAAAGTAGAAAGGGAGGCAAACCATAAGAGACTCTTAACTATAGAGGACAGATTGAGGGTTGCTGGAGGGGAGGTGGGGGGGATGGGTGAAATGAGTGATGGGCATTAAGGCGGTACTTGTTATGATGAGCACTGTGTATTATATGTAAGTGATAAATCACCAGATTCTATTCGTGAAACTAATACTACACTATATGTTAACTCACTTGAATTTAAATAAAATCTTAGAGAAAAAAAAAAAGAAATCCTCTGCGATTTACCCAAGAGTCAAAATTACTCCAATGACTAAAATCGCATTTCATGAATTGTGCTCTTACCTGGTTACCCAAGGCGATCGTAACATTTCCCTTTAGAAATGTGTATAACTAACCATTTTGTCTATGGAGATGAAGGAAAGAACTGATAGTTACAAGTATGCATGGTATATAGTTAACAGAGTCTATAATTCATCATTTTTAATCCTCTCTTTACTGTAAGACCATCTACTCCTAAGAAACAATGCCTAAGAATTCTGGCACAGGGCTGTTTGAAACAGCCATGACTGAGACCTGCTAGAGAAAACACTGACAATTCCACATGCTCCATGGCGTAGAATTTTCCTTTCGAAATGCAAGTTCTTTGGGAATGGCAAGGCCTCTTTCCCTAGAATTGCTTTTAACCATTCTGGCTTTGCTTCACAGCATACTGTTGGTTATCCGATAAAGCTTTTATCATCCAAAGCTGCCAAATAAAATGTACCAAGCAACTGATTGTATCACGTTCCTCATGCCCCAAGTGGAAAACCAAAGTTGTAGGACATCTGAGCCTGGGAACATTTCAGAATGTTAAAAGAGTTGGAGTAAAACTACTTTGTGTTTAGTATGCACAGGAAACTGCTTATTTTCCTGAGGTTGATGCCAGGGTGGAATTAACCCATTAGAAACTAAATATGCAAATGCAATGCAAATTAACATACCATACTATTTCCTGCAAGTTCAGCAAAGCTTGGCCTTTTCTTCCCAACAGTGTTGGGAATGAACAGGCTATCTGGACAACTGCCATGTGCATGGAACACAATATAGAGAGATCTTCTTCCCTTGTTTACTGAATTAAATTCCCCTACTTATTTGCTTTGTTTGCCTTTGACCTTCAAAAAGCTTTGTGTCCTTATTAGCTAAAATAATCTGAGCTGGGTGATACTTAAAAGTAATTTTAAAATACTGTCAACTAGTCAAAAGGTACACAATAGTGACCAGGGTTCAAAGAAATGGCTGTAGTAGCTATTTGAAAGAGAATAGTCCCAGGGGAAAACTAACAGATCTTGGTCCATTTATCCCAGGCAATAAATCATGACCCAGACAAATTGAGGTATATTGAGACTTGATTGCTTAATGGATAATCCATTGACCTTTTAATCTCTTGGATCCTTTTCTGTATTCATCTTTTTGGGCCAGACAGCACATCACATACCAGGCAAAATTGTTCTTTTAGCCAAATGTGGGATTGTAAAAGAGAATATTAGGAACACAGCAGCTATTTTCTCCCCATTGGTACTTCTTCATTTCTCCTGATACCTTGAAAAACCATAGGCATGGTGAAAAGGAATTCTAGAACACAAATTCAACAGCTCTGTTCAATCCCAGTATGTTACTAATTAGGTATAGACTGGGCCATTCCAAGCAATCATTTGGCATTAGCAACCTGACTACAGGCAGCCAATATAATTTCTCTCTCTGCTTCAAGAAGCAGAGCAGCTTGATAACATCAAAGATACCAAACTGAAGGCTGATTTTAGGGGGGGGAAAAGGGCAGCCCTTTGGAGTACTTGTAACAAGGAGCAGAGGAGAAACTTCAAAGTCTAACGCTCTGAACTTGATAAAATATATTTTAAAACAAGAAATTCCAAATGGTAGGTTAGTAGAAAGTGGCTTGATTTCTGAAAAGGCTGGCTCCTGTACGTTTGTTTCTTTTTCCACACCATTCTCATCTTCCACAGGAATACAATACTGTTGCCAACACTCCTGCATAGCTCAGTCATCTTGGCAAAAACATAACTAAGTACTATGTACAGAGCAATCAATCAATCAATCAATCCAGGAAAATGAGCAAGTCTCACCCAGTAGGCTCCTACCCTAGGGAAAGTAACACACTATTGTTTTTAGTCTATCAGACTCTATCCAAATCAGTAAACCAATCAGTTACTCTATTCGACTACCAGTGTGGGTAGATTAAATTAAATAATAATTGCATTGTTTAGTCAACCATTCCAACCATTAAGTGGCATCCAGACCTACCACGTTATACAAGGCCCCCATCTGTTCTGTTGCATTGAGTTAGAAATCCAAAAAAAAGGGAAATGGATCCAGCAAACCCAAAGATTAGTAGAAATCAGAAAATGGTATTAATAACATAATTAGCATTTACCCATGCAAATTAACCCATAAATAGAAATGAGGCTTATCCAGTTCCAGACAATAAAGAAATATTTCACTAACATTAAAGAATAACAGCTTCTTTTTCCATAGTTTGGGTACTGTTGATAATGCTGCTATAAACATCAGGGTGCATGTGTCCCTTCGAATGAGTATTTTTAACCAGCAATTGCTGGGTTGTAGAGTAGTTCTATTTTTAACTTTTTGAGGAGCCCCATGCTCTTCTCCAGAGTGGCTGCACCAGTTTGCATTCCCACCAGAAGTGTAAGAGGGTTCCCCTTTCTCCACATTCTTGCCAACACCTGTTGTTTCCTGTGTTAATTTTAACCAGTCCACGGGGCACCTGGGTGGCTCAGTTGGTTAAGCGTCTTCCTTTGGCTCAGGTCATGATGCCAGGGTCCTGGAATCGAGCCCCATGTCAGGCTCCCTCCTCAGCAGGAGCCTGCTTCTCCCTCTCCTCCCTGCTTGTGATCTCTCTTGCTATCTCTGTCACTCTCTCTCTCAAATAAATAAAATAAATAAAATCTTAAAAAAAAAATTTTAGCCAGTCTGATAGGTGTGAGGTGTTATCTCATCATGGTTTTGATTTGTATTTCCCTCATGATGAGGGATATTGAGCATCGTTTCATTTGTTTGCCAGCCACCTGTATCTTTTCTTTGCAAAAATGTCTATTCAGGTCCTCTGCCCATTTTTTAACTGGGTTAGGATGGACCCAGAGAGTATTATGCTAAGTGAAATAAGTCAGTCAGAGATTGACAAATACCATATGATTTCACTCATGTGGAATTTAAGAAACAAAACAGGTGAATGAAGAGGGGATGTGGGAGGAAGAGAGGCAAACCAGGAAACAGAATGTAACTATAGAGAAGAAACTGATGGTTACCGGAGAGGAAGTGGCTGGGGGTGTGGATTTAATGGATGATGGGGATTACGGAGGGCCCTTATTATGATGAGCATGTTGTATGTAAGTGATGAATCACTAAATCCTACATCTGAAACTAGTATTACACTGAATGTTAACTGGAATTTAAACAAAAACTTAGAAGAGAAATAACCTTTCCTAGGGGCATGTCTTGTTTTACTTTGAGAGGAACTGGTGAAAGTCTGTTTAGATCACCCTCAAAATCCACCACAATTTAAGCCTGCAGACCATAAAATTATACAGAATGAAAAACTTCTTTATGTAATAGATCAAGAAATTAAAGTCCAAAGGTGACTTTGAATAGTCATGTAGCTCGTTAGTGGAAGAGTATATATATAACTCCAGAACTCCTTAGAACAAATCACTCTTCATTATACCAGAAAACTTCAAAATTGCATGGGTTACTGGCATCTCAAGTTTTCCATTAAGAAGCTGAATAGAGTGATAGATTATTCAAAAATTGAGATAGAGGTGGAGACCAATCTACAAACGACATTCATCATTAAATATCAAGCAGCCCAGCAACGATGAACACCCGTGACATGTTCAGGCCTTTTGCTTGCATCGGTGGTTTTGTGGAGAAAACAGTCCTGTTGCACATGGAGTTTCTTTTTTTTATAGAATTTTTTTTAAGATTTTATTTATTTGACAGAGAAAGAGAGCACAAGCAGGCAGAGCAGCAGGCAGAGGGAGACGGAGAAGCAGTCTCTCTGCTCAGCAGAGAGCCCGACATGGGGCTCAATCCTAGGACCTGGGATCATGACCTGAGCTGAAGGCTGAAGCTTAACCAACTGAGCCACCCAGGCACCCTGCGCATGGAGTTTCTAAGTCAGCTCAAACAACCAGCAAACCCCAAAACATCAAAGAACAGAATAGTGTATAAATAATAAAGTCTAATCATTCTGTAAGGAAATCAGGAGAAAAGAAGTGAGAAATATGGATAATTTTTTTTTTTTTATTCATGAGAGACAGAGAGAGAGAGAGAGAGAGGCAGAGGGAGAAGCAGGCTCCCAAGGAGCAGGGAGCCCGATGCGGGACTCGATCCCAGGACCCTGAGATCATGACCTGAGCCTAAGGCAGACGCCTAACCATCTGAGCCACCCAGGAGCCCTGAGAAATATGGAGAATTTGAAAGAAGGTAAGTATACTAGTAAAAAATTAGAGTGGTGGTTAGCAACAAAATAAAGTTCAAACCGCAGTGTCTCCATGATGCTGAGACTCAGTCACATTTCCCACAGGAAATAGATGTCAGAGGCAAATCTGAGGAGTGTTTAATAAAGGGACTGTTTACAAAGGCATAGCCAGGTACAGAGAAGCCAACAAGGTATGGTTTAGTACCCAGGCTAATAAAAGAAGAACACAAGTTATCTTCAGGAGAATTCTAAGATTCAGTAAGCACTGGTTTATCCCCATCTTGCTCTCCCCTCTCCTTCTATTCCCTGCTAATGGGGCTCCAGACTGGGAAAACCCAACAAAATGCCAGAGGACACAAAAGCCAAAAGGTGGAGAATAGATCTGGGGGGACAAAAAGATCTTTTGCACATGTACTAAGCACTTATTTCCAAACTTCTTTCTGCTGCTGCATCCTTAACTTTGCTGATGCCAAATATTTACTCTTGTCACCTCCCTGTACCCATCTCAGCTTTCACCTTCTCCATGAAACCTTACTGATTTCTCCCCTTATGAAATTAACTAGTCAAGACACCCCTTGTGGGGTATGTGCTATATGTATGAATTTCCTTTCATCTGTAAACTAATTGGCTGATGGTTGGTTTGTGTGGTTTACAAATTGTATTATTTAGAAAAAGAAGGGAAAAGCTTATGGGCTAGGTTAGAATATATAGTTGTAAAACAAAATTTCTGGATTAGTAAGGAAAGGCTGAATGGGGGACCAAACAAGACAGCAGTCAATATCTGAAAATGAACAAAATGCATATTTCAGCACATGATCCTGAAATATCTAAGTTTTGGTCGTGACTTTAACCTGAATATATAGATCCTTACTGTCATAAATAATTATTTAAAATATAATTAAGTGGGTAGCTCAGTCAGTTAAGTGTCTGCCTTCAGCTCAGGTCATGATCTCCAGGTCCTGGGATCGAGCCCTGCATCGGGCTCCCTGCTCATTGGGGAGTCTGCTGCTCTCTCTTTCCCTCTCTCCCTCCCCCCACCTCTGTCCCTCCCCACTGCTCCTTCTCTCTCACATAAATAAAATCTTTTAAAAAAAATAAAATATAATTATTTGAAAAATCAATATGGTTTCCAAAAAAATATTTTAGGTTGAGTTAGTATTTTAGTTGTGGGAAGGGGCTGAAAAAGGCTTATTATATCTGTAAGAGAGAAACACTGGGATATCTTAGACTCTACAGGTTTTAAGAAATTGGCAACCTGGGGCGCCTGGGTGACTCAGTCGTTAAGCATCTGCCTTCGGCTCAGGTCATCATCCCAGAGTCCTGGGATCGAGCCCCGCATCAGCTCCCTGCTCGACGGAAAGCCTGCTTCTCCTTCTCCCACTCCCCTTGCTTGTGTTCCTTCTCTCACTGTCTCTCTCTCTGTCAAATAAATAAATAAAATCTTTAAAAAAAAAAAAAAAAAGAAATTGGCAACCTATTACTTGTCACTCAACCTTCTTTCTTGGATAGGCTGGACCAATAGACCTTTAAAATGTTTTAATATCTGTATTATCTAGTGACATGAGGAAAGCAACCAAAGAGGCTATCCTGATACATCTTCAACTAATCTTTTATCTTATTCTACTTTAATTTTTTATTACAGTCATTTATAATATCAAATCTGCTAGAATATATAACCATTGAGGGCAAGAACATTTTTAGAGCCCAACTATAAAATGTTCCTTATAGAAGGAAGGAGCTCAGCAAATGCTAAACTGAATTAAGTAAAAAAAAAAGTAATGATGTAACTGACATAAAAATCAACTAACTTCACTGTGATTAAAACATGTTTTTTTTTTTTTAAGATTTGATTTATTTGAGAGAGAGAGAGACATAGCAAGAGAGGGAACACAAGCAGGGGGAGTGGGATAGGGAGAAGTAGGCTTCCTGCAGAGTAGGGAGCCTGATGTGGGATTCGATCCCAGGACCCTGGGGTCATGACCTGAGCCGAAGGCAGACGCTTAACGACTGAGCCACCCAGGCACCCCTAAAACAAGTTTTAACTAATGAACAGCAACTTTCAAGTTTGCCTATGAATATAGTGGAAGATGTCATTTATTACTTGAAATTAGAATGGCCTACGCTAGACTAGGTATATCTTTGTCTCATAGAACTAAGTTGTACTGGGGCTGGCTATATTATAAATACTCCCATTGCTTCTAGTGTAAATAATCTAGAAATGAGCATATCTCCCACTTCCTGGGTGTTGTAAATACAGCAATATGGCCCAGAATCTGCAAACTCACCATTTATATAGAGAGAAGTGATACTAAAGTAATTCATTTGCCAAGAAGCGTTCTTAGGAGTGAGATACAGCCTTTATAATCTCCCAATCATATACTGAGCACAAAATTGACCAGTAGCAAACAACTGATTATGTTGAGGGTAGTGAAATTTTATATGAAAATAATCTTGAAATCTGGGGAGTTCTAATTTCTCAAGTAGACATAACTCAGAGACCCTTGGCTGGTCACAAATCCATCTTATCTTTCCCATATAAAGATTATTTCCATAACTCCTTTCTAGTTCTTTGTATTATTTTTCTTTATAAAAAAACACCAGTAGGGCGCCTGGGTGGCTCAGTTGGTTAAGCGACTGCCTTCGGCTCAGGTCATGATCCTGGAGTCCCGGGATCGAGTCCCGCATCGGGCTCCCTGCTCAGCAGGGAGTCTGCTTCTCCCTCTGACCCTCCCCACTCTCATGTGCTCTCTCTGTCTCATTCTCTCTCTCTCAAATAAATAAATAAAATCTTTAAAAAAAAAAAAAAAAACACCAGTAAATGTAACTTAACTTTTGTTATTTCCTGGTGGGCATAGTTAGGCTGTTTAACTATCTAACAATTACATTATTCTCATAGCATTTACTTCCCTAAAGATTTTGGAAATATGTACATAGCCAGACTAATTTATTCTTATCTCCAGGTAACTTTTGCTAAATAATTCTATCTGGAACTTTGACCCTAAGGAATGCCTGGATTCATTTCCCCCCCCCCCTTCAAATTTTGTACCTTAGGTCTGACAGTCTGGGATATACAAGAGGAAAGTTTTGGTTACCCATGTATGCCCAAGTGCAGTCCAGACTGTTTAAGATGCATCATTATATTACATACCACTGGACATAATATTTTATGATTTATGAGGTATAGCCTATTTCGAGATTAGCAGAATGTTTTCAGGGAGTTAGTCAAACAACCTAGGCTCCAGACTGGTCTCTAAAACTTACTGTGTCTTCTTGAACTATTCACCCATCTGTAAAGTTCACTGTTCTTACAAAGTGTTATAAGTCTGTCTCATGCATGGTGTTTTGAAAAATTCAAATGACTTAAAGAATATATATGCTGTTTAACTGGTTAAGTGTTATTTGATTATAAGTCTACAGGCCTCTATGGGTCTCATCATCTCCATTTATTAACATGCAGTCTACTGATGGTAGAATCCAATGGTGCAGTAAAAAGACTGGGTACTTTGATATCTATAACTAATACACCTGGGCTCAAACCCCAGACTTACTCCTCCAGAGTTATGTACACTTGGGCAAATTTTGTAACCCCCCTGAAGAGCAGTTTGGTCATGTATTAAGTGGGGGATACAATGCCTTTCAGTTGGTGGTCATCCATCTACCATTAACTATTGCCCTGTGTCTTTCTTAAATTTCTCTCCTCCCCCAAAATGCATGATGCAAAGATACCTTGCTTTTTCTAGATATTGCAACTTAGAAACTAAAGAGAACTCAGAAAAGTTCACAAGAGTCACAAAGTTAATGGCTTGGAAAATAGTATGTGTGAAGGAAGTTGAAAGGAACTGGGTCATTTGAAACAGTAGACAAGGAAGGGAGGAACTGAAAAAGTCTTTTTGGAAATAAAAATAAGGAGATGGACTGATGATCATCTCCTTCCACTCCTGAAGATGAGAGACAAGCAGTAAGATAGAGAGCAACTGTTATGATTTTCCAGTTAAGTTTGCTGGGTAGAGCACAGGCATTAATCCTCTGCTTCTTCCCCAAACCCACTATGAGCATTATTAAGGACAGTATTATATATATGATATATATATATAATACATATATAGTATGACATATATCATATATATGTGATATACATATTTATCTCATGCTGAGATATTTATCTCATATATATATAATATACACATATATATATATACACGATAATGTGATGTAAGAGAGAGAAGTCAATAGATGATGCCTAAAAATTAAAGATAAAAACTCAGAATATAAGCATACTATTTCAAGATACAGAGGTAAGTTTTAAAAAATGATACTAAAGGGGCGCCTGGGTGGCTCAGTTGGTTAAGCGACTGCCTTCGGCTCAGGTCATGATCCTGGAGTCCCTGGATCGAGTCCCGCATCGGGCTCCCTGCTCGGCAGGGAGTCTGCTTCTCACTCTGACCCTCCCCTCTCTCATGTGCTCTCTCTCATTCTCTCTCTCTCAAATAAATAAATAAAATCTTTAAAAAAAAATGATACTAAAATAAGTGGTAAAAAATAGACTCTAGGGCTGCTATTTTTTATAACAACCATTTGATCTTCTAACCCAGGGGTTGGCCAACTACAGCATCCTGGCCCAATCTGTCTGGCAGCCTGCTTTACTTATATAAAAGAAAGTTTTCTAGGGACAGAGCCACACCCATTTATTTATATAATTCTGTGGCTGCTTACACAGTGGCAACTGCAGGGTTGAATAGTTGCAATAGAGAACATATGGCCAGCCTAACCTAATATATTTATTATCTGGCTCTACAGAAAAAAAAATAAATCCTGACTGCTACTATAAACTATGAACATGCATAACTGATTTAAAAAAAATTAGAAACATAGTGGTGAGTACATTCTAAATAATGAATGCCTCTGTGCCCTAAAATGATGAGTTGAGCAGAATTCAGGGCTTCCCTTTCTTGGAGCTCTGCATTGGCACATTTTCCTCTTCTAAATCACTGTGGATTATCCTATTTGAAGCCAGGATGATGAAACAGTTGGTATATCCAAGACAGTGGGTGGTCTATGTTTCAAATTAAGCAAAGCAAATCGTTATTGTTATTATTATTTCACTTCACCTATTAAAATACCTATTTGCTCAGTTGTCTACTTGGTTCAAAATATACAATACAGGTTTTTTTTTTTAAATGTTTTATAAGGAACAGTATCTGTGCACCCACTCATAAGGTCTCTTAGCAAGAATGAAATAGGAGGTAAAATAAAAGCCTTCCTGGAAATGTGGCTTTCAGAGGAACTCAGTGACAGAGCCCAGGGCTCACTTCTAAGCCTGAGAATTTAAGTGTTTTCCTTGGGGAAAAAGGCCGCATGGTATTCTACCAGCACCTTTCTTGTTCGATTACTTTTACATCACATTATCTTAACATATTGCACTGTCTCTTAGTGTCATGTTTCTTAAAATGCTCCTAATGAATTGCTTAGGTTAAAAGAAAGAAAAAAAATGACCTTCCCGTTTTTTTTTTTCACACAGAAGGTAACACCTTAAGGGATCAGCAGATTTCCATTCCTCACCTCTACCTACAGTTTCAAACATCAGCTGTGATAGAAGTGAAATTTACTAATCAAAACTGTCAGGTTTGAAAATAATTTTTTCAGAGCACATGAAACCTAAATTCTTGGGAATAAGTATGCCCTTCCATGTCAACATTTATTATTGACTCTTTGATTCAAAAAGAACTTGTTAAAGAATTAGTATCTATACCTTTAGCAGCATAAAATCACATCCATAGGTTAAGAGTTATGCACGAGTGAGTACTCTCCCAATAAAAACAGTCTAAAAGTTCAGTATTCCTTCTCTGAGAACCAAGTCTGATATTAGCTAGAGAAAATCCCTCTCTGGAGGTATGTTAAGGGTTGTTTTACATAAAGTAGTATAAAAAAAAAAAAAAAGCAAAACACCTCTTGGTTTGAGCCTTTTTATTATTCTGGATCTGTTGAAATAATTGTTCACTGCTAGCATGTGGAGAGGACTGAAGCTTAAATACATGGAAAAGGAGATGCCTGGGAGTAGATGAAGAGTGTCCATCTAGGTAACAGTCAACCATTTGCTCAAAGGGTATTTAAAAGTACTTATTGATTGAGACCAACCACAGTGCCTAACACATAGTAGGTACTCAGTAAATGTGAATCCATGAATGAATGAATGACTAGATCAGTGTACCCAAGAATGATTGAATAGATAGGATGAAGAAATGCAAGAAAGAGAGGAGGGTGATCTAAGGTCGGCAAGTGTGAAATGAGCTCAGGAGTTAGAAAGATACAATGCACATAATCTTCATGTTTTCTCTATCACCCAGAATCTACCTATGTGATAATATTTAATGAGTTAGTATAATAATACAAAGATAGCTAATTATTTTTAGTTTCATAAAAATGCCAATTTGAAGAGATATATGCATCCCTGTGTTCACTACTGCATTATTCATAATGTCCAAGATATGAAAGCAGCCTAAGTGTCCATCAATGAATGCAAGAAAAATATGTAATACGCACATGCCCACACATGCAATGAGATACTATTCAGCCACAAAAAAGAGTAAGATCTTACCATTTTTGATGACATGGATAAACCTAAAGTGAAGTAAGTCAGAAAGAGAAGGATAAATACCATATGATTTCACTTCTATGTGGGATCTAAAAAGCAAAACAAGTGAGCAAACAAAACAAAATAGAAAGACTCTGATATAGGAAACAAGCTGCTGGTTACCAAAGGAAGGAGGAGTGAGGGGGTAGGAGAAATAGATAAAGGGGATTAAGAGATACAAACTTTTAGTTACAAAATAAGTCAGTCATAAGGAATGTAAAGTACAACATGGGAATATGGTCAATAATACTGTAATAACTTTGGTGACACAATAACTATCATGGAGATGATGTTGTAATCCATAAAAATACTAAATCACTATTCTGTGCACTTGAAAAAAGACATTTTATATCAATGATACTTCAATTAAAAATTAAAAGTAAATAGTTTCAGATACATATAAATTGTCCTTTAAAGACAAGTTGCAATTTAATAACAGGAGCCACGGATGGTGTCAAATGGCTCAAAGTGTTGATACATCAAGATTAATGGCAAGAGATACTGCTCTCAGATAGAACAAGAAAAAAGTCATGTACATAAAACATACACATATAGACCAACATCCGCACACTCAATCTCTGTAGTAAGGGTTAATAAGAATCCTTAGAATAATATCACAACGCCTGAAAGAATGGTATATGAATTGAGAATAGAGATGAGAAATAAGCAAGAAATATTTACTCTGTCAGAAATTGGGCTAGACATCCTAGTAGGGCTTGCGGTAGGGGCAAGGGCTTCTGCTCTCAAGGAGCTTACAGTCTAATCGGGAAAAAAAAGATACATTTTTAGAATTAGCAACAAATTCGAATTAGGGTACCTTACATGCTACCACATATAAGGCATAAAATTGCAAAACTTTGTTATAAAAGAGAATAGTGAGATGATGTGAAGTGACATCTAACTTCCCAGATGTGGGAAGTTTAAGGTCACAAAGATGTGTCAAAACAGGAATGCAAATATAAGTCTTTTATCACCCACAGTAGTCTGTTTTCCTCATGCTACCAGATAAAGAGCAGGTAAATATTGTGAAGGTTAGGACATAATTCTGTTTTCGGTTTACTGTTCCCCTGCATTTAATACAGGGACTGACAGAATGTAAAGTTCCATAATTTTAATGAATGGACAGAATAGTCAAAATAGGACCAAATATCTTACAAGAAAGAATGAATGGGACATTGGTTTAATTTATTAATCATGAAAATGGGGTCATATTCTTTCTTCCTTGGCCAATATTTAAAGCAACCTCTGCAGCAGAAACACTGAGCTAATGGAAGCTGTGCTGATTGGTGGAAAGAAGAAGCAGGATTGGATAGGCAACCTTCAAGTCAAATCAAGAATTTTGCCCTCAGGGCACAGGGGTGGCTCAGTCAGCTGAGCTGTGGACTCCTCTGATTTTTGCTCAGATCATGATCTCATGGGTGGTGAGATAGGGCCTCCCCCAGCAAGGGTTTCATGCTCAGCAGGGAGTTTGCTTGAGATTCTCTCCTGCTGCCCCTCAACCCCACTCATGCACACACTCTCTAAAATAAATCTTAAAAAAAAAAGAATTTTGCCCTCAAAGCACAAGAAAACAGGTAATCCTTGTGTAAATTCACGGAATAATACATGAGACCACATCTTACCAAATTTCCAGCTCAACTCAAATAATATTCCCTAGCTTTACTGAGAGAAAGAAGATGAAAGAAGGGAAGAAAAAGAAAGAGGAGAAAAAAATCTAATTGTCAGAAAATAAATAGCAACTTTATATTTTTTCATCAGCATAATGGAATATGGAGGGCATTCAACCTTTAAGTAACGACCTGGAATCTAGATTAGGTCCATCCTGGCACACAGAAGCATGGCAACCCTCTTACTCCTATATCCCCAACGAGTTAAAGTTCCAGCTGGGGATGCTGCTGAAACTCCCCACTGGCTTCTAGCATTGCCAACCTTCCTGAAAACAGCATTTCACTACTGTTTCTGGAAGCAGAGAAAGCGCGCATAGGCTTTTTTTTTTTTTCTTTAATTGTTATGTTCTTCAATACTTGATTGTTCTTTTTACAAAGTTTGGGGTAGGAGGTACAATATCTGTGAAAATCAATTACTTTCCTATGGCTTAGTTTATATCACAGAATGGCTGGGAGAAAGAGTTAAGAAAAATGATAATGAAGTCTATTATCCATGAACTCTAACATAAGTAATACTATTTCGTTGGGGACCAAGTTTGTTCAGGTTTCTTTAACTAATCTCCTCCACATTCTCATGATTATTCCCACCCCACATCATCTACAGTGAAGAAGGAAATGATATAAATAGACTTAACATATGGTAAAATTATCGAATGCAATGTTTATTTTAATTAGCCAAGGACAAATAACCTCTGACACAGGGCTTGGCTGCCCAACAAAGCTTATCAATATCAGCAATTCTTGTAAACATAAACCTAAACAAGGTATATAATCCCGATTTTCCCACTTTTATTCGGGGGGGGGCAATATTTGTTCAAAGGAAAAAGAAAATAGAAAATTTTGAAACTTCTATTTAATTATTCACAAAGAATGAATTTGGCAGAACAATTGAAGTGGGAGGAACACAGACAAAATTAAAAATGAAATGTGATTAGGTGTCCTTTTAATATTCTATTGATTCTCTCATGATTTATTGCTAGAGACAGAGGTGCATAAGAAAAAGCTTTATCTTGATTTTAAAATCCTTTTAATGTAATTTGAATCTCTTGCTTTAAGCCCCACATGGCAAAATGCAAATGATTGGCTTCTTTTAGTGCCAGAATCAGCCTCCCCATCAGTGGCTTGTAGGCACAAGTCTCCTTTCTCTTGTTTTCCCTGTGCTTAATAATGATCTAATTTAGGCAAGTGCACGACCAAATGAAAAATGATTGATATGAAATATATGCATGTTGTTGTGTTGGTTCAAGGAGAATTTCACCTCTTGGGAAAGAAAGTGAATTACCATTTCTGCTTCATAGTGTAAGTACTGTACAAAGCAATATATAAACAGTCCAGTAAACAATGCAGAAGGCTAATCCACTCAGCAATAGCTGGGCCAGACCTAAAATTCCACTTGTTTTTGGCTTTCATTCTGCGTTTCCTTCAGCACTCAAAATGGTAACATCTAGCTGCTAGCAGATAGTACTTTTGCACTGAGCAATACAAAAGGGAAGGAAAGAAAGAGACTTGCACTAAAATTGCTGTAATTTAGCAGGACATATTGATAAGCCTAATAATTCCAAAGGGCATTCATATCTGTTCTGCACAGGAACCCAGGAAGGGACCTGTTACTAGAAGCTACAATGTGCCCAAGTTTGTTGGAATTTCTTTTGCTCTGCTAATAAGTAGGAAGGGTAGCCTGATCAAGTGTAAAAAATGCAGATAACTTTTAAATGTGCTCTGTGACCTTAGAGAAGTGACAATCTCTCAGACCTCAGCTTGCTCACCAGAAAAGAGGAATCCCATTAAGACCATCATTGCAGGTCTGTTATAAATACCATCGATAGATGTAAGGAGCCCAACAGAAATACTATTTTGAAAGATCGATTGCTACTGACAGCTCTTCTTTTAGTCTGCCAAAAAATCTTCTGGAATATATAGTTGTTTGTTTGTTTTTTTAACTCCATCTTTTTTTTTTTTTTGTCCTGACACAGGTGCAGATTTGCAATATATTATGAATCCCAGATCTACCCTTGCTCACTGTGTGATCTTAAGTTAGTTGCATAACGACCTCAGTTTATGAAAAAAGGAAAATAACAGCACCCCTATAATTAGGCCTTATCAGGATAAAAATAAGATAATTAATAACTAAATGCCTGGATGCTGTAATTACTTAAATATTTTAGTTATTTTCATTAGCACGAGGAAGAGTAGCAATATACACCATCTCCAAATATTCCCCTGCCACAAATTGTGTTTTGAATGCATTTCACCCACCCGCTGGCACCCACTACCTCATTCTAAGACTGCTTCAGGCTCCTTTCACCTTGGATGAACAAACAAATGTTTATTTTTTTTTGAACTTATACTATGCTAATGCTGAGTGCCGAGCTGCATTACAGCAGGTCAGGTTTCCTAGGTCTGTGCTGTGATTTCATATTAGATGAGGTTAATAGCACTCTCTTAAAGAGCCCCAAGCTTGCTAGAGGCCTGCCATGTGTCAGAGTCATAGTTTCAGCCTTCTTCACAATGTGCATTGATCTTGTCTCTACTTGGAAGTAGATGATTCCTCAACTGAAGAGGAGACCTCAGTCCAGGCAGACAACATTGACTGCCACCTTCTGTGAGGCCCCGAAGCAGCCAACCCAGCTCAGCTCTGCCTGGGTTTAGGACCTATGGAAACTGTAAGGTCACCAATGTGTGTAGTTTAAGCCAGTAGGGCTATAATAATGTTGTTAATGAAACAATAGATAATTAATAAAATACCACAGAGTGTCCTTGGGATAATACTTGTATATTTACTTAAATCAATCAGGCTCTACATATTGGAAATGATTTATTTTAAATTTCCCACATCACTTTGTACAGTACTCAATGCATAATAGTACATTTTTTTTTTCTGAACTAAAAATTGGTCTTTGACTCTCATAATCCTTTTATCCACATAGTTGTTTACTAGTAATAAATAATTCTGGTAAAAAATGCCACTTCCAATATACACCAACAAATCATACCAGGTTAATAATAATTAATTCAGAATTTAGGTTATTGATGTAATTAATGATAAGCAAATGCAATGTGGTTACCACTAATTACTCAGTGCCTGATAAAGATGACAATAAGATTCATGTGCACTTTGAAAGAATGTTAAAATGCTCATCTGACATTTGTTTTGATATAATTACAAATATCTAAGAAAACCCATAGAAAGAAAAAAAAGAAAAGAAAAGAAAATGCTCATAGCCAGGCATGCAGAAAATATCTAGCCTTAAAAAGGAAATCTTTATCTCCTGTCTACTAACTATGGCCTTGGCAGGGTTAATTTTGGCCAAGGTGTGGATCATAAATTTGCTCTCTTTTAATCCAAAGAAAACATACTTTGGGACCAAATTAGTAGGATAGGCTAATAGTACTAGGCCACTGGCAGAGGTTGAAACCTGATGATATCTTGGAGGCAAAAGATAAAACAATATCTAAGTGATTCATCCAGAAGTACTTTCAAATTAATTGAGCCCAGAGACCATGCTGCTGATTTTTTAAAGACCAAATTACATTGCATAAGATCCAAAGTGCTCTGTGAGAAACAAGAGGGTAATGTCAGGGAAATGGGTCTGGCTCTATTTTTTTTTTTTCCTTTTAAGAAATGGGTTCATTGGCTTAAGGAAGGAAAGATGGCAGAAGAGTAGGGGACCCTATTTCACCAGGTCCCCGGAATTGACCTGGATATCTGCCAGACCACTCTGAGCACCCACGAAACCAGCTGGAGATGTAAGAAGATTTGGATCTCTACAAACAGAATATAGCAGGTGGTTGGTTTTGAGGTACGAAGCGGGGAGCCCTGATTCTGCAGGCAGATATCGGGGATAAACGGCAGCGGGAGGGAGCCTGTCCATGGGGATCGTACACCGCCGGTGAGCGACAGCCTCCCGCGCTGGGGACCGGGCACAGACTCGCAGACCAGTACTGGGGAAAGGACTTTAGGGCATCCCCCAGGGCAGAAACCCAGAGCAGCGGGGTTGGACACGTGAACTGGGAGCGGCTGGTGGTTTTAGAAGCACAAAGGGCAGAGACGTGCCCCGACCTGAAGGCAGGACTGGGGGTGCTGCGGAGGGGTGCACAACCCAGGACGCTGCAGTTTATAGCAGCATGGACAGAAATGGAGATGGTGTGGCATGGAGAGCTCACTGAAGAACAGACTGCGGTCTCTCTGCTCTGAGGCAGAGGGTTGGATACGGTCTCTTCTGCTCTGACTCCTGGAAGAGACGCGGAAAGCCACCGGGGAGAGCCGCCAGAGAACAAAAGCCCCAAAGACTGATTCCCGCTAAGCCCATCCCCCGCCACAGGGGTGCAGGGCAACTCCGCCCAAACAGGGTTGCCTGAGTAACAGCGCGGCAGGCCCCTTCCCCAGAAGACAGGCTGGGAAAACAAGAGGCCAGCAACCCTAAGGTCCCAAGAAAACAGGTGCATCTTGCTTGGGTTCTGGTCAATAATTTCGACTCTATACATTCCCTCAAACACCCATCAACAGAATGACTAGGAGGAGGAACCCCCCAAATAGAAAAGACTCAGAGATTATGACTTATGCTGCAGATTTACAAATGGATGCAAATATAACCAAGATGTCGGAGATGGAATTCAGGCTAGCAATTGTGAAGACAATGGCTAGAATGGAGAAATCAATTAATGGCAACATAGAGTCTCTAAGGGCAGAAATGAAAGCTGAATTGGCAGAACTTAGAAATGCTATCAATGAGATCCAATCCAATCTAGATAATCTAACAGTTAGGGTAACTGAGGCAGAAGAATGAATAAGCGACCTGGAAGACAATATAATAGATAAAAAGGGAAAAGAGGAGGTCAGGGAAAAACAACTCAGAATCCATGAAAATAGAATCAGAAATAAGTGACACCATGAAGCGTTCCAATGTCAGAATAATTGGAATCCTGGAGGGAGTGGAGAGAGAGAGAGGACTAGAAGATGTATTTGAGCAAATCGTAGCTGAGAACTTCCCTAATCTGGGGAATGAAACAAACATTCGATTTCTAGAGGCAGAGAGGACCCCACCCAAGATCAAGGAAAACAGACCAACACTCCGGCATGTAATAGTAAAACTTGCAAATCTTAGAACCAAGGAAACAATCTTAAGGGCAGTTAGGGGAAAGAGATTCCTTACATACAGAGGGAGGAACATCAGAATAACGTCAGACCTATCCACAGAGACCTGGCAAGCCAGAAAGGCCTGGCAAGACATATACAGGGTACCAAATGAGAATAACATGCAGCCAAGAATGCTTTGTCTGGCAAGGCTGTCATTTAGAATGGATGGAGAGATGCAGAGCTTCCACGACTGGCAGAAACTGAAAGAATATGTGACCACTAAGCCGGCCTTGCAAGAAATATTAAGGGGAGTTCTATAAAAGGAGAAAGACCCCAAGAGTGATATACAACAGAAATTTACAGGGACAATCTATAAAAACAACGTGTTCACAGGCAACATGATGACAATCAATTCATATCTTTCAATAATCACTCTCAACGTGAACGGCCTAAATGCTCCCATAAAACGGCACAGGGTTGCAGATTGGATAAAGACAGGACCCATCCATCTGCTGCCTACAAGAGACTCATTTTGAACCTAAAGATACATCCAGACTGAAAGTGAAGGGATGGAGATACATCTTCCATGCCAGCAGACCTCAAAAGAAAGCTGGGGTAGCAATTCTTATATCAGACAAATTAGATTTTAAACTAAAGTTTGTAATTAGAGACACAGAAGGACACTATATCATTCTTAAAGGGTCTATCCAACAAGAAGATCTAACAATTGTAAATATCTATGCCCCCAACATGGGAGCAGCCATCTACATAAGCCAACTGTTAACCAAAATGAAGAGTAATATTGATAACAATACGTTAATTGTAGGAGACCTCAATACTCCACTCTCAGCAATGGACAGATCATCGAAGCAGAAAATCAACAAGGAAACAAGAGCTTTGAATGATACATTGGACCAGATGGACCTCATAGATATTTACAGAACATTCCACCCGAAAACAACAGAATACTCATTCTTCTTGAGCGCACATGGAACTTTCTCCAGAATAGACCATATACTGGGTCACAAATCAGGTCTCAACTGATACAAAAAGATTGAGAGTATTCCCTGCATATTCTCAGACCACAGTGCTTTAAAACAGGAACTCAATCACAAGAAAAAATTTGGCAGAAATTCACACACTTGGAAGCTAAAGACCACTCTGCTCAAGAATGTTTGGGTCAACCAGGAAATCAAAGAAGAACTTAAACAATTCATGGAAATCAATGAGAGTGAAAACACACCAGTCCAAAACCTATGGGATACTGCAAAGGTGGTCCTAAGGGGGAAATACATAGCCATCCAAGCCTCACTCAAAAAAATAGAAAAATCCCGAATTCACCAACTAACTCTACACTTTAAAGAACTAGAGAAAAAGCAACAAATGATGCCTAAGCCATGCATTAGAAGAGAAATAATTAAAATTAGAGCAGAAAAAAATGAATTAGAAACCAGAAACACAGTAGATCAGATCAACGAAACTAGAAGTTGGTTTTTTGAAAGAATTAATAAAATCGATAAACCACTGGCCAGACTTATCCAAAAGAAAAGAGAAAGGACCCAAATTGATAAAATGATGAATGAAAGGGGAGAGATCACGACTAACACCAAGGAAATAGAAAAAATTATTAGAAATTATTATCAACAACTATATGCCAATAAGCTGAGCAATCTGGATGAAATGGAGGCCTTCCTGGAAACCTATAAGCTGCCAAGACTGAAACAGGAAGAAATTGACAACCTGAATAGGCCAATAGCCAGTAACGAGATTGAAGCAGTGATCAAAAACCTCCCAAAAAACAAGAGTCCAGGGCCTGATGGATTCCCTAGAGAATTCTACCAAACACTCAAAGAAGAAATAATACCTATTCTACTGAAGCTGTTTCAAAAAATAGAAACAGGAAGGAAAACTTCCAAACTCATTCTATGAGGCCAGCATCACCTTAATCCCCAAACCAGGCAAAGACCCCAACAAAAAGGAGAATTTCAGACCGATATCCCTGATGAATATGGATTCCAAAATTCTCAACAAAATCCTAGCTAATAGGATCCAACAATACATTAAAAGGATCATCCACCACGACCAAGTGGGATTTATCCCCAGGATGCAAGGGTGGTTCAACATTCGCAAATCAATCAATGTGATAGAACACATTAATAAGAGGAGGGAGAAGAACCATATGGTCCTCTCAATTGATGCAGAAAAAGCATTTGACAAAATACAACATCCTTTCCTGATTAAAACTCTCCAGAGTATAGGGATAGAGGGAACATTCCTCAAGTTCATAAAATCCATCTATGAAAAACCCACAGCGAATATCATCCTCAATGGGGAAAAGCTGAGAGCCTTTCCCTTAAGATCAGGAACACGTCAAGGATGCCCACTCTCACCATTGTTGTTCAACATAGTACTAGAAGTCCTAGCAACAGCAATCAGACAACAAAAAGAAATAAAAGGTATTCAAATTGGCAAAGAAGAAGTCAAACTCTCTCTTTTTGCACAAGACATGATACTTTATGTGGAAAACCCAACAGACTCCACCCCCAAATTACTAGAACTCATCCAGCAATTCACTAATGTGGCAGGATACAAAATCAATGCACAGAAATCAGTTGCTTTCTTATACACTAACAACGCAACTGTAGAAAGAGAAATTAGAGAAACGATTCCATTTACAATAGCACCAAAAACCATAAGATACCTCAGAATAAAGCTAACCAAAGAGGTAAAGGATCTATACTCTAGGAACTACAAAACACTCATGAAAGAAATTGAAGAAGACACAAAAAGATGGAAAAACATTCCATGCTCATGGATTGGAAGAATAAACATTGTTAAAATGTCTATGCTACCCAGAGCAATCTATACCTTCAATGCCATCCCGATCAAAATCCCAATGACATTTTTCAAAGTCCTGGAACAAACAATCTTAAAATTTATATGGAATCAGAAAAGACCAAATTGCCAAGGAAATGTTGAAAGAGAAAAACAAAGCTGGGGGCATCACGTTGCCCGATTTCAAGCTATATTGAAAAGCTGTGATCACCAAGACAGCATGCTACTGGCACAAAAACAGACATACAGACCAATGGAACAGAATAGAGAACCCAGATATGGACCCTCAACTCTATGGTCGAATAATCTTTGACAAAGCAGGAAAAAACATGCAATGGAAAAAAGACAGTCTCTTCAGTAAATGGTGCTGGGAAAATTGGACAGCCACATGCAGAAGAATAAAACTCAACCATTCTCTAACCCCATTCACAAAGACAAACTCGGAGTGGATGAAAGACCTCAATGTGAGACAGGAATCCATCAAAATCCTAGAGGAGAACATAGGCAGTAATCTCTTTGACATCGCCCACAGCAACTTCTTTCAAGATACATCTCCAAAAGCTAGTGAAACAAAAGCAAAAATGAACTTTTGGGACTTCATCAAGATAAGAAGCTTCTGGGGGCACCTGGGTGGCTCGGTCATTAAGCATCTGCCTTCAGCTCAGGTCATGATCCCAGGGTCCTGGGATCGAGCCCCACATTGGGCTCCCTGCTCAGCAGGAGACCTGCTTCTCCCTCTCCCACTCCCCCTGCTTGTGTTCCTGCTTTCGCTATCCCTCTCTCTGTCAAATAAATAAAATCTTAAAAAAAAAAAAAAGATAAAAAGCTTCTGTACAGCAAAGGAAATAGTCAACAAAACAAAGAGGCAACCCACAGAATGGGAGAAGATATTTGCAAATGACACTACAGATAAAGGACTGGTATCCAAGATCTATAAAGAACTTCTCAAACTCAACACCCAAAAAACAAATAATCAAGTCAAATGTGGGCAGAAGATATGAAAAGACACTTCTCTGAAGAAGACATACAAATGGCTAACAGACACATGAAAAAATGTTCATCATCATTAGCCATCAGGGAAATCCAAATCAAAACCACATTGAGATACCACCTTACACCAGTTAGAATGGCCAAAATGGACAGGAAAAGAAACAACAAATGTTGGAGAGGTTGTGGAGAAAGGGGAACCCTCTTACACTGTTGGTGGGAATGCAAGTTGGTACAGCCACTTTGAAAAACAGTGTGGAGGTTCCTCAAAAATTTTAAAATAGAGCTACCCAATGACCCAGCAATTGCACTACTGGGTATTTACCCCAAAGACACAGATGTAGTGAAAAGAAGGGCCATATGCACCCCAGTGTTTATAGCAGCAATGTCTGCAATAGCCAAACTGTGGAAAGAGCCGAGATGCCCTTCAACAGATGAATGGATGAAGAAGATGTGGTCCATATATACAATGGAATATTACACAGCCATCAGAAAGGATGAATACCCAACTTTTACATCAACATGGATGGGACTGGAGGAGATTATGCTAAGCGAAATAAGTCAAGCAGAGAACGTCAATTATCATATGGTTTCACTTATTTGTGGGACATAAGGAATAACATGGAGGACATTAGGGGAAGGAAGGGAAAAATGCGGGGGGTGGGGAATTGGAGGGAGAGATGAACCATGAGAGACTATGGACTCTGAGAAACAAACAGGGTTTTAGAGGGGAGGGGGAAGGGGGGATTGGTTAGCCTGGTGATGGGTATTAAGGAGGGCACGTACTGCATGGAGCACTGGTGTTATACGAAAAAATGGATCGTGGATCACCACATCAAAAGCTAATGATGTATCGTATGGTGACTAATATAACATAATAAAATTAAAAAAAAAAAAGAAATGGGTTCATTATTCCAGGTGCTTTGGCTTTTTTTCACCCTTCACCTAAATTGCCATGCCCACAGGCAGAACATACCCAGGCTGAGAGTTCAAGCCATAGAGAGGAGAAAGAGAACAGACAGAACCCTGTCTGAATTTCAAGAAAAAAACAGAGAGGGAGAAGAGAACAGTTTATTAAAATGAACTAGAAAGAGAGCAAAGTGCCAATCAAATTAGTGTTGAATGACTGGACTCAAGTCAGAATGTCAACTCTGGACAGCTGGGGAGAAGGCTGCTTGGAGGAAGAGAAAATGATCAAAGGGGACGATATGGTCAGTTGTCTTTGTCTGTCTCTCTTGAACCAGTTGTAGGAGCTAGGGACCCATGCTGATTTTCCTTTGGAAATCAAGGAGGAATGAAAACCTTGACTTTTCCTCCATTCCCTGCCATCCTGCTCTGTAACAACAGTGGCCTAAATTCCCACAGGCTCCTGAGAGGCTTCAGCATCATTCTCTATGACCTGCACAACATTCTCTATGACATGCATGACATTTATCACCCAAATTTAATGCAATAGCTTTGTGCCCATCAAGGAGGACTATGGCCCAATTATTTTGGAAGAATTGTGATAACCCCCAGAGGTAAAAAGCTTGGATTCAGACAGCACTGCATTCAAATCCTAGCTTCACCAGCGACTAACTGGATAGCCAAATAGGCAAACCTGCTTTATGTAATGATAAATAAATAGTACGTGATTGGCTAGATCTCTCTAAGCCTTAGCTCTTTCATCTCTAAAATGGAATTATTAATATTTCTCTTTGGGGAGTACTGTAAGAATTGGTGTCTTTGGGGACTATTTTAAGATTTGGACTTGTCTGATGCAACAGCTATAACGTAGGACTTATAGACATTAGAAAAGTCAATTCTAACTCTCTATTATCACCTGGAAATGTCAAGGGCAAATAATGGCCCATCCTCAAATCACCTTCACCTTACTTAACTACGAAATATGCCTCTGTTCACATCGCACTGGTATCTCCTTGCCTGCTGGTGTTTTACAGATACTATGGTAAGTTCTTTGTATTAAGGTGGCCCTCCTTCAGGATATTCATTACCAGCCACTGCTAGTAATATTATACTATAAATGGATGATAAAGTAGTATTGGAAATAACTATGTCACACATAAGTGAGAGACTTGGCTGCAACTCCTAATCAACCCTCACAGAGCAAGGGGGCAGAGGGGAGAAAAGGAGGCTCCCCTGGGAATACAATGGACCCACTAAAGCAGCAGAGTCTGTTCACGCAGCCTGCTTCTCAGATGTCCCTCACCCCACAGAGAAGATTTTGAAAGTATGAGAAATTGACATTCCTGCCTAATAAAAACACTACCTTTCCACCATTGGCTCTTTTGGAGGGATTCATTCCATGTCTGTCTCCTAACTTCCAGTGGCTGCTGGAAATCTGTGGTGTTCTGTGGCTGGTAGACCTATCACTTCATCTCTGCCTCCGTCACCACATGGCTTTCCCTTCCATATGTCTTTGTGTCTCAACCCTCCCCCTCTTTTCCATTTAAATCCCATCACTGGAGTTAGGTCCCACCTTAAGTCCAAAAGGATTTCATTTTGAGATTCTTATTTTCTTTACTTCTGCAAAGACCCTACTGCTAAATAAGGTCACACTCACAGGTCAGGGATTAGGTGTAGGATATGTCATTCTGGGGACACTGTTCAACCCACTATACTTGCCTCATGTACTCACACAAGCCTACTTAATTCACGTCCTTCACGGTCCATTCTTAGCGAGTCTAACCTAAGGATTTTTAAAAACATAAATGTGATCCTGGGACACCTGGGTGACACAGTCGGTTAAGCGTCCAACTCTTCGTTTCAGGGTCATAAGATCAAGCCCCACGTCAGGCTCCACACTCATTGGGGAGTCTGCTTCAGATTCCCTCTCCCTCTCCTTCTGCTCTTTTGTTCATGCTCTCTCTCTCTAAAATAAATAAATCATATTTATATGATCCTAACACATTTCTGCTCAAACCACCTTGAAAGCTTTCCACTGCAGACCAGAGTAATGCCTGAAGTCCTGTTCTGTAGACTAAGGTCTATAAGATTTAAACTCAATATTTTCCTCCCCACCTTCCACAACTGTCTTTCCTCTTCTCTCACATTCTCTCTGTTCCACAAAGACATCAGGGACATGTTCATGGAATTCTCTTCTCCCATACTGACAACAGGTGGCTCTTGCTTATCATAGGGCTGGTTCACACCACCCACCTTTTGGTTCAGATGTCACTTCCATAAAGAAACTGTCCCTGACCAAGCTACCCAAACTTGCTCCTACTCCTCATAATCACTCTTTGTCCCAGACCAGGCTTTATATCCTTCAAGATGGGTCACAATCCAATATCATCTTCTCTATCTTTTAGTTTGCATATTCATTGTCTCTCACTAGAACGTAAGGGCCATGATAGCAGGGACTGAAACTCCAGTGTGTGTGAAACACTCTAGGTGCTCAAAAACAAGCTGTTGGGCAGAGAGGAAGGAAGTAATACTCAACTACAATATGCTTAATTATCTTCTTTTTTTTTTAAGATTTTATTTATTTATTTGAGAGAGAGAGAATGAGAGACAGAGAGGATGAGAGGGAGGAGGGTCAGAGGGAGAAGCAGACTCCCTGCCGAGCAGGGAGCCCGATGCGGGACTCGATCCCGGGACTCCAGGATCATGACCTGAGCCGAAGGCAGTCGCTTAACCAACTGAGCCACCCAGGCGCCCCTGCTTAATTATCTTCTTTACATACATGACCTTATTAAATTTTCCCACTGATCCTATGATGTAGGTTCTATTATTTCTCCTGCATGTGATGCAGTGAGGCTAAATGATTTTTGCAAAGTCAAATAAAGAGGAAAATGAAGATTTCACCCAACCTAGATCTACCTGACTCCAGGACTCCAGGTCTTTCAACTAATTCTACTCCACAGAGGAAAGACAGAAAAGTCTTCAGACAGCCTCAAAACATACTGTACAGGGAGCTTGGTGATAAAAATGCCACAGCTTTTCAGTCAAACTCTTCTGAAGTGTTTCTAAAAGAAACAGTGGTCTACACTGAACTCTTGGGGAAACTATGGGCTCCCGCGGATTTGGGGTGGGGGAAGTGCGGGGTGCATTAAAATCTAACCAGTGTTTCAGCAAGCTAGCTCAAAATAACTGGGGTGGGTGTTTGCTTTTCACATGGGTAAATTTAATTAGCTTTGTGGGTGGCTAAGAACTGATGCAGACCTCCTCTGGCTGCTATACAAAATTATCCAGGGCTACATTTAGCATTTCTCAAAACATGCCTTTGATCTCCATCACACTCACAGGAAATTAGGTCTCAGGTGCCTCAGTCAGGAGAATGTTGAACCAGCATAGAGAAGAAAGTTAAATTTCTTTAACTTTCAGAATACAGAATAAAGTCTTTCCTTCAGTCTATAATCTGGGGTTAAAAACTATCATTTCCCAGTACATAGGATGACAACGGACTTGAAAAGCCTTTTCGAACCATGTTAAGCTGCTGCGGTTTGTTAATGAAACACACACAAATACTTCCTAGCACTTACAAAAAGGAAAAAAAATTAAAAGCTGAAACAATGTTTTAAAGAATTAGAATGAAATTAGACCCTTGAGAAAATAGATGTTTTCTGTAGTCCTATTTCCAGAAAGAAGATATGCTTACCATTTTCCCTCCTCTCCTCCTACCTGATTTTTGAACACTTATGCCACACTTAATCAGAAATATTAACAATGTGCAGGGCATTTGTTTCTTAAACCATTATTTAAAAGTCAGAAGCATGACCTAGATTATTCCATTCCCAAGTATATCTATGACCAGATGAATAAAGGAATTAAGGTCAGAACCTGGCTAGTCCTAAATCTGAACCTCACACTTGGTTCATGCATATATGCCTCCATTCAAAAAATACTTATTAAGACTCTGCATGAACCAATAACTGGCCAAACCATATAAACAAAGTACCTGCCCCCTACAGCTTATATTTATTAAAGTAAACAGATAACAAAGACACATATAAGTAAATAGAAAACACAATTCCAGGTAGGAGTTGATGCTATTAAGAAAAAGTAAAGCAGTTAAGGAGATAGAGAGTGATGGTGAGGAGCCAAAGGCTATTTGAGCAGAGATCTGGAAAAGTGAGGGAGCAAGGCCCCACAGATAATTGAGAGGAGAAGAGAGGGCAACAGCAGGGAGGTGGGGTGGCTGCAGAGGAATAAGGGAGAGGAAGAGAAGAGAGAACAGGGGTTGGAGAGGCACCCTGCCTTAGCACAGGTGAGGCCTGGATGGGTAGGAGAGGGGCCTAGGACTTCCTCCCATCTCTGGAGGAAATCCAGTGGATGGTTTTAAATAGTAGAGTGACATTTTGAAAGCACGGTTATAGCTTCTGTGTTGAAAATAAACTGAAAAGGATTAAGAGTGAAAGACAAAAGATCAGAATGGTCCTTGTTATGGTCCAATGATAGTAGCTTGGGCAAGGGTGGGAGCACCAAAGGTGATGGTGGGAAGCACCCAGGTTAGAAAGGGTTCACTAATGGAATAGATGTGGGAGAGCGGGAGAGGGAGAGAGAGAGAGAGAGAGAACAAGGATGATGTCTAGATCTTTGGTCTGTGTAACTGAAGGAAAGGCAATTCCATTTTCCTAAATGGAAGTATTTGTCACTCTATTAAAAGAAAAATAAAGGAAGAAAAAAAAATTAAGTGCATGACTGCTTTCTCCCCACCATTACTGTCCCTTTATTTACAGAAGCAGAACAATGGGACATATTTTCTTCTGTGTTGTTTTAAGTTAATTACCCTGCATTGCTCAGAATGATTTTAAGGCCACTCTCTGGGAGTATAAAATATGTCAAGATAGCATAAATCAGAAATAGAACAAAAATGGCCTTTGGCCCTATAGTTCCACTGTTAGGAATTTATCCCAAGGGTAGACATAATGTATTGTGGGAGGAAAATACAAGGAGGCTCACTGCTACATTGTTTGTTGTAGGAAACGACACAAATTAGTCATTGTACATTATTAAAATCACTACGATGAAATCAGAAATACTAATATTACATGCGATTGATAGAGGAAGTTGTCACCATATACTGTGCAGAAGAAAAATTCAGGTTGCTGAAGAGCATGTAAAACATCATTCACTCTATAAATACACATCTGCCTAGGAAAATTATCTGTGAGTCTACACACCATATCATTAAAGGTGATTATTGTGGGCTGAGAAAAGGGTGGAGTAACTTTTTTTGAAAACGTATGTATTGATTTATAAGGAAAAAAAATGTAACAGCTCCATGACAAAATGTTATTTTTAAAGTGGGAAGGTGAAAGAATAAAGAAAAAAAATACGTGCAAAGGGAAGCTGTAAGGCTAAAAATACGATCAACAGGATATTCTACTCACCTGGTACAGGTGGTACTACAATTTAGCAGCTGACTCTAAGTGACTATCTAATTAATTACAAAATTCACAATATCCAGAAATACAAATTAATATTGTTAGGATGAGAAGCGTAATCTTGGACATACCTCCACCTCCATGACCTGGTGCCCCTAACTCTAGAGATTCTCCAGGGCCCTCTCTTCCCAGCTAAGCCATAGCTAACCCAACCGGCCAGGCTGGTCACAAGTACTTGCATCAGCCAATCCTGTTTTCATCTCAGGCTACCGGCACAATTCTTGTCTCAGTACTATTCCTTATACCACTTGACTGATGAACACTTACTTCCCTTCACATCAGTCTAAATTTCACTTTACTGCAAAAGAATGACTTGGTTCCCCCAATAATAAACCATTGACCTATGATTCCTTCTTAGCACATATCAAAATTTGTAATTATATAATTATTTGCAGGATAGTTTTGAAATCTTCTCCATGAGATGGTGTAAGTAAAACAATTCCCCTCCCCCAAATGGTATATCCATATCCTAACCCCTGGTACCTCAGTATATGTTCATTTCATGGCAAAAGGGATTTTTGCAGAGTGATTCAATGAACGACCATGTGGTAGAAGGTAATCCTGGATTATCTGGATGTTCCCGATGTAACCACAATAATCCTCATAAAGGAAAGAGGGAAGCAGGAAAGAGAAGGAAGTGGTGTGGGACTGCAAGCCAAGGAATGCTGGCCTCTCTAGAAGCAGGAAAAGGCAAGGGAAATGGGCTCTCCTCTAGAGACTCCAGAAGGAACACAGCCCTCCTGATAATCCTGATTTTAGTCAAGTGATCCATTTCAGACGTCTGACCATGGGAAATGCAAGATAAAGAATTGTGTCACGGGCGCCTGGGTGGCTCAGTTGGTTAAGCGACTGCCTTCGGCTCAGGTCATGATCCTGGAGTCCTGGGATCGAGTCCCGCATCGGGCTCCCTGCTCGGCAGGGAGTCTGCTTCTCCCTCTGACCCTCCTCCCTCTCATGCTCTCTCTCATTCTCTCTCTCAAATAAATAAAATCTTAAAAAAAAAAATTAAAAAAAAAAAAGAATTGTGTCACTTTAACCAAGTTGACGGCAGTTTGTGATAGAAGCAACAGGATACTAACACAGATGATATGCATCTCAAGAAGCAGCAACTTTATCCATTTTGCTTACTATCAGATTTGCAGCATCTAATAAGGGGCCTTGCACATAGTAGGCAATTTATAAATACTTGAATAAATGTTTGAATGAATTAAGCAGGAAACACTTTTCCCAATTAAAAAGAGAGATAAATGTGAAAGTGGTAAATGGCAAAACATTTAAAAAATAAGTGCTCTGTGCAGTCATTAAATCACTTATGTAAATTTTCCATATATGACTGACCTTATATAAATTGAAAACCACCTGTAGTTTTACACTCAATTTAAAAATTGACCCCAAATGGGCGCCTGGGTGGCTCAGTTGGTTAAGCGACTGCCTTCGGCTCAGGTCATGATCCCAGGGTCCTGGGATTGAGTCCCACATCGGGCTCCTGGCTCAGCAGGAAGCCTGCTTCTCCCTCTCCCATTCCCCCTGCTTGTGTTCCTGCTCTCTCTGTCTCTGTCTCTGTCAAATAAATAAAATCTTTAAAAAAAAAAATTGACCCCAAAATATACATACAACTTTAAGAACCAATATCTGGGTTTCAAAGATCCTCTAGAACTTTTAGGAAGAAGGCAATATTGGAAAATATATTTCCACACTGGCAGTCAAAAGAAAAGATATAAGATTAATTACCCCCCTACGCTGTCATTTTCATTCTATGCCAGTAATCTTTGTGGCTGCTTTAATGGACTTATCAGGTCAGTTCACCAACAACACAGTAGCGAAGTGAGGTCCACGGTGTGAGCCCAGATACTGATGACTGAGCCGAGCTTCAGGGGAATATCATATCAATAGAAAATGTGAGGGACAATGCAATATCTACAAATTCATTTGTGATGTTGAAGATGTTGCCTACGAGCATATCAATTTTTTTTTAAAGAATTGGAAATTTGGCTACAATTGTCTCCCTTTGTTGATTTTGTGCAGGCTTAATGAGGAGCTTGAACTTTCTACCAGACATTTTATTCATTTTTTACCAGACATTTTTAATGCTTCCTGTGGTGCCATGGTTCTCAGTGTTGAGCATATACCAGAATCACCTGAAAGGCTTGTTAGACTGCAGATTGCCAAGCTCCATCCCCTGAGTTTGATTCAGTAGGTTTCAGCAGGGATCTGGAAATCTCATTCCAAGTCTCCAGGTGATACTGCTATTGGTCCAGGGGGATCAGTGTTCAGGTGGACGCTGTTGGGATCCCATCCAGATCTTTATCAGTTGTCTGATAGCAGTTCTCTTTTCTGGGTTTTGTTTGTTTGTTTGTTTGTTTGTTTTAATCTAAAAGAATTCCCTGGCGAAAGGAAGTCACTTTCCTGGGAGGCTACAGGAATACTACCCCTTTCACTCCACACCATCGCCCCACCACCTGCATGCGCACCTGCGTGCGCACACACACACAAGCAATGGATACTCGTGATGTATACTACGGGGCAGCTTCTGTGGCCTTCACCTTTTTTGTGGTGCAATTCAAGTCCCAAGACTTTCCATGGGTCTAAAGCTCAACCACACTTTAGCTCCTTTTTCCTCATTCTGCTTCCCTCACTCCCTTTCCCCTGAGAGCATGTCCTCAATAAGATGAGCTCAAGAATGCTCATTCCAGCCTTTGCTTCCACACAACCAGACCTCTGTCATTTCCCTTGTGGTCCTACGGCTGCTTGGCTCAATATATTAATGACTAGCTGGCTCCTTGGACACCAGATTTACAATAACCATCTTTAATGACTAACATAAAACGAGTAAAATGTCCCTTGTAGAACATGGGGACCCTTGATATAGAAAATACAACTGGCCATAATAATTTCTTAACCCCTTCATCCATTCTGACAAAAACATGTGTATTAAAATCCTTCAAATCTGAACTTAAACATTATTTCTTCAGAGAATATTCATTTCTCTCTGACCCCTCAGCTTAATACTGGTTTCTCTGCTGAAGGTTGTCATAATTTCTGATGCCTCAACAGCACAGCACTTATCATGGTTTTCAGTGAATATTTGATAATCTGTTTTAATTTAGTATCTGTCTCCCTGCTAGACTGTGAGTTCCAAATAAAGAAATGGCTTAACTTCAATGCTTAGTACAGGGCTTAATATAAAGTATGGACACATATTTCGTTAATGAATAAATGCCTAATGAAATGGCTAGTTTTTAAACAGTGGGAAACTTCCAAGTTTTAACCACAGAAGTCGGACTTCCTCATCTAGTGAGTGTGGCACTAGATGTGGAAGTCGAATGTGAAGAAGTATACCCTCAGCTCTTATTCTACATAGAAGAAACATTTAACTGTCCAAGTAGTCAAAAGTGAGGGGAGAAATTGGAAGTTTTGGAATTAAGTGTCTATTTACCCAGAAGACTAATTTGCAACCTTGTCCTCATGATTCTTACTTATGTTTCGAAGTTTAAGTCTGAAATTAATAATATTGAACTGTGACTTTATACCACAGGCCATGCTCAACACACTCTGTGCCTTCTGCCTGATGAAATTATGTTGCCTTCACCACTGCGTTTATGATATAGGCATAAGAATATCATTATGGGCAAATTTTCTTTACTTTATGGTATAATGTGCAATTTTTAAATGGTTCCACATTTGCTAGATAATCAAAAGCTAAGATAAAAGGATGCATATTGTTGTTGTCTCTGTGCCTTCATAGAACAGAAGTGTCAAATCATTGCATTGCCACAATAAATCTTGACACTTGTCTCCTGTAAAAATCTATTTTGAACTTGGGCATGAGAAAGATGGAAAGGCAAGAAAATCTAATGAATAACTGTTGGGAAGCTAACTAAGTGAAGAAAATACAAACCAAAGGCATTAAAAGTCAATTTAGAAACAAATAGCATTTTGTCAGACTTAAGAATTACTCATTAGGGGTCGGAGGTACATCCCCATCACCAAGGCAACATAGATAATGAGGCATAACAAAAATAATTAACAATTAGCTTGGTGATTTTTTTTTCTATTGTATTTTAAAATAATCTAACTACAAACTCTCATGCACATGTGTGTGCATGCACAAGCACACACACACACACACACACCCCATATAGGCATATTCTTCTTGGAAATAAATCAAGTCACCCCCAGTAGTGCAAAAATCCAAAGTGCCATGCTGGAGAGCATTAAGGAATTTACTGAAATGGAAGCAGACTGCGTCCTTCTCTGAGTCATCAAGTTTTAAATAGAAATGAGATAGTAAATTTCTGCCTGCATCACACTGTGTGTCTTCTCTGATTCACTACTCTCATTCATCTTGCTGTTCTCTAATTTGTAAAGATGCAGGCAACGTATAAATATTCATGGCAGCTCTGGAAATAGACTGCACAGCGCTCAGTCTTCCGTTAGCAATGGGCAGAATGTCAAATAGGGCTGGAGATGAGTCTCAAAAATGATACACTTGGCTTGTCAATGGAGGAGAAAAAAGAATGGTGTGATTATGTCAGAGAAGCATTTCACAGCTGGATCTATAAGCAGGCCTCTTGACAAAGGCTTTGGACCAAGGTTCTCAAACCCGCTACACATCAAAATCACCCAGCCACTGGCATTTTAAACAATTTTCTAAGTGATTCTCATATTTAGCCTGGGTCAAGAACCACTGGCTGAGTTAATGGCAGCACAAATAAGCCACTCCAACAGACTTTAGTTTGTGGGCATCACAAAATACAAAAAACAGGCAGAAAATACAAAAAAAAAAAAAAACCCAACAAACAAAAAAAAACAAACCCTGTAATCAATATATATAAATATTACAATAGAACATTTTCTAGGATACAGTGGAACACAAGAAAGGGACTGGGTGACTAGGTCATTCTATTTCATAAAGATGGAACGAGGTTCTCAAAAATCTTCTCAAAGGACTTGATGGATGTTTAACTGGTAGCTGGAGAAGGGGTAGAGCGGTCATGCAAAAGGAAATTTCCAGCCAAGAAAATATCATGTTCAAAAAGATGTGTTTATCTTAGAAAATATCATGTTCTAAAAGAGACTGGGGCATCCATAAAATGTAAGTGGATCAACATGGTTACAGCAAGGGACTACCCTTTTCTTTCTCTTGGTAATTTTGTAAAATGCAAAACCCTAGCCACTGGACTGAGATTTTAAGTATGCTATGAAAAGTAGAAATATCAGAGTTCTTTTGATATACAAGGGAGATTAATTTTCCATGCGGAATCATATGGTTATAAAGAAGAAAGGAAGCTGGTTCAAAGGATATCAACCTATTAAATTTACCACTGAGGTACTAGAGAATGTAGAAGGAAATCCCTGTGGAGTTTAAATACCCCCTTTCAACCTCAGAACTGCACTTATGATTTAACGTCTCTTGTGGCTTCATTATGGTGCCTGCACCCATCAATTCCAGTAGGGGAAGCAAGCTTTTGGAAGCTTCCCAACAAACACATCTGCATTAGTTCACAAATTTGAATCTTTATGTGGAGCTAATACTCCTAACAGGAGTATGGAAGCTTTGGGATGTTTACCCCGTGGTGTTGATCAATTTGCCTAGGTCTTTCCATACTTGGTTCCTGACTTCTCCGTACATTTAGTGGCAGTGACCAGGGGATTATGGGAGCCCAATTAGGGGATGGTGCTGAGCAAATACATGTGGCCTCTAAGAGGACATGGAGCTACAGACGTGGGTCTCTGAATCCCAGGCTTCCAGAGGGGCCAAGCAAGCTGACACAACTCTGCCTTCTCCAACAGTGACAACCACTGTCCATCTGGGCAGCACTCAGTCTGTCTTTTCATTTTCACTGGCTTTTAAAAGCAATACTAACAAATATAATATTATATGCCAATTACATCTTCAAGAAAATTTAATTTTTAAAAAAGGGGGGTGAAATGACTGCTAGCTACATCACCATCTAGTGGCATGCACATCAATTGCCACCTGGAAAACCACTCCACTTCCAGAAGTTTTTTTGTTTTTTGTTTTTTTAAGATTGTATTTATTTGAGAGAGAGAGAGCACAAGCAGGAGGAGGGGCAGAGGGACAAGCAGACTCCCGCTGAGCAGGGAGTCTGACATGGGGCTCGATCTCAGGACCCCAAGATCATGACCTCAGCGGAAGTCAGACACTTAACCAACTGAGCCATCCAGGTGCTCCTCACTTCTAGGACTTTCAAAGAAATTTTAGCATCCTCTGACTTCAAGTCTCTGTTCTTATAATGAAAGTAATAAAATACCACTTATTTAATGCTTAAAAAAAAATCAGTATTCAAGAAAACAGACATCCTTCTATAAAACCAGTTTCTAAGAAAAATCAAATCAAAGCCAACAGGGGAAAAAGGTATTTGATATGGATAATATTAAAGAATGCTCAATTAAATTTACAGTTTTATTTTTTTTTCCTCTCTCTCCAATGGTTTGTCCTCTTCAGATGCAATATGGATAGAGCACTCTGAGATAATAGAAATTTTAGAAAATTTCTCAAATGAATTTCCTTAAATATTATTAAGGAAAACACTGGGCTGCCTTAACTCATCTTTAAATGTGGTTACCTTATATTAAAAAAATATTTTGCTTCCCATAATCCCAAATGCATTATTCAATATCTGTTGAACTACAACAACAACAAAATATGCTGTCCTTTTAGAATAGCTATAAAAGTATATGTTGGTATATCCCTAATAACAAATTGTTTTGTAGTAAAATTTAAGAGTAATAGAAGTATTCATACTCTTTGAGTAGACCAAGCCTGGGAATATAGCCTAAGAAAGTATATACCTAAGAGGGGGGGGAAGATGGTGGCAGAATAGGAGGACTCTAGGCTTGCCTCATCCCATGAATACAAGATAACTATCAAATCTGGGGTATAAATACCCCAGAAGTCAATCTGGAGATGGCCAAATGCCACAATTAAAGGTAGAGAAGAGAGGGGGGTGGGGGAATGGAGTAACTGCATGATGGCATTAAGGAGGGCAAGTGATGTAATGAGCACTGGGTGTTACATACAACTGAGGAATCACTGAACCCTACCTCTGAAACTAATAATACACTATATGTTAATTAACTGAATTTAAATTAAATTAAGTTAAATTAAAAAATAAAAGTAGGGAAGAGGCCACATCGAAGAAGGTAGAAAATGCAGAGATGCAGCTTGGGACAGAAACAGAGCTTGGCTGCTGTGGTGGGGAAGGAGTTGTGGTCATGGAGAAGGGCAAGAGACAAACAAGCACACAGGGGAGCACACAGGGAAAATGAATCCCAATAGTAATTGGTTTAGAAAGCAAGAGAGCTCAAAATTCCTGAGTTCATGCCACCACTGGGCCTTGAAACCTAGAGTTTTAAAGGTCAGAGTGCTTGGCTTTGGCAGAGTTCTGAGGACACTGGGATGGCTCTTAGAGAAAAGGCAAGGCAAACAGCCTTTTGACATAGTGTGAAAATAACAATCTGAAGAATACCTGGGTACACAGTGGGGAGGTGACTCATCTCAGAGTGTGTCCCAGACAGGCAGAGTTCATGGAGACTCCACTGGGAACAAAGGAACTGGCAGGTACCATTTCCTGCCCTCAGCATAAACACAGAACCATGTGTGGGAACCAGCAACTATATTCCCTACCTAACTTGCTTACACCAAGAATCCCCCCAACCTCTGGAAGAACCTACCTTCCCAGTCACACTTGCTTCGATCCCAGTGTAGTGGGCCCCTCCCCCAGAAGACCAGCTCAAGCCCCTGTGAATCACATCTCTGACCTGGGAGTTTAGTGAGGCCATGGTTCTGGTTGCAGCAGTGGCAGGTCTCATTTTACAAGCAGACCAGAGCACACCTCATTAAAACATGCCACATTTAGAGCAGGGACCAAACACTGACCACAGCAAAGAGAGCCCCTGCCACTGACAGGCCTGAAAGATAAAGCAATCAGGACACAACAGCCTAGTGCATACAGGACACAATGGAGACACTCCCAGAAGTGCCAGACCCTGGAGAACAGCAGTCACTACACTGCAGGGCACTACAGGACCTCTTTTTCATAAAGCCAATTCCCTCGAAGACAGAGGATGTACCTGACTTTCCTAACACAGAGAAACAGGCACAGAGACTTAGATAAAATGAGAAGACAGAGGAATTGGTCCCAAATGAAAGAACAGGACAAGGCCACAGCCAGAGATCCAAGCAAAACAGATATAAGTAACATTCCTAATGGAGAATTTAAAGCAATGATCATACGGATACTCACCAGACTTGAGAAAATACTGGAGGACATCAGTGAGATCATTAACACAGAGGTAAGTAATAAATAGCAGAGATAAAGTGCTCAATAACTGAAATGAGAAACACACTTGATGGAATAAACAGCAGGATGGAGGAAGCAGAGGAATATATTAATGACCTAAAAGACCAAGTAATGGAAAGTAATCAAGTTGAATAAAAGAGAGAAAAAAGAATTACGCAAAACAAGAATAGACTTAGGGAACTCAGGGACTCCATGAAACATAAAAGCATTCATTTATAGAAATCCTAGACAAAGAAGAGAGAAAGAAGGGGCACAGAATTTATTTAAAGAAATAATAGCTGAAAACTTCCCTGATTCGGGGAAGGAAACAGATACCCAGATCCAGCAAGCATAGAGAACCCACAACAAAATCAACAAAAGCAGATCCACACCAAGACATATTGTAATTAGAATCCAAAATATAGTGATAAAGAAAAAAACAGAAGATGGTTACATACAAAGGAAACCCCCTAAAGCTCTCAGTGCATTTTTTAGTGGAAACTTTCCAAGCCAGAAATAAGTGCATGATCTATTCAAAGTGCTGAGTGGGAAAAACTTGCAGCCATGAGTATTCTATGCAGCAAAGCTATCATTCAAAACAGAAAGAGAAATAATGAATTTCCCAAACAAAAACTAAAGGAGCTCATGACCATTAAACCAGCCCTGCAAAAAATATTAAAAGGACTCTTTGAGTGGAAAGCAAAGACCAAAAACAACGTATGAAGGTAGGAAATACAAAATCAGCAAAAATGAGTATTTCTTTAAAAATTCAGTCAAGGAACTTATAAAATAAAAGGATGTAAAATACAACATCATAAGCCTAAAATTTAGGTTAGGGGCAGGAGAGGAGTAATGGGTTCAAACTTAACCATCAACTTAATATAGACTGTTATATGCAGAAGACGTTATACACAAACTTAATGGTAACCACAAATCAAAAATCACTAGTAAGTATGCAAAGAATAAAGAGAAAGAAATCCAAATATATCACTAAAGAAAATCAGCAAAACATGAAAAAGAGAAAGACAAGAAAGGGTCAGATAAAATATTCAGAAACAACCACAAAACAAGTAATAAAATGTCAATAAATACATATCTATTAATAATTACCTTGAATTTAAATGGACTAAATGCTCCAATCAAAAGACATAGGGTGACAGAATGTATAAAAAAGCAAGACTCACCCATATGCTGCCTAGAAGACAGCTGCAGATTGAAAGGGAGGGATGAAAAAACATCTATCATGCAAATGGGTGTTAAAAGAAAGCCAGAGTAGCAAAACTTAAATCAGACCAAATAGACTGTAAAACAGACTGGAACAAGAGACAAAGAAGGACACTTTATAATAATAAAGGGGACAATCCAACAACAAGATTTAACAATTATAAGTATTTATGTACCCAAGATGACAGCACCCAAATACATAAAACAGTTAATAACATACATGAAAGAACTAATTGATAATAATACAAACATAGTAGACTTTAATGCACTGCTTACATCAATGGACAGATCATCTAAATGGAAAATCAGCGATAAAAAATGAAATCTTGCCATTTGCAACAATATGGATGGAGCTAGAAAGTATAATGCTAAGCAAAATAAGTCAGTCAGAGAAAGACAAATACCATAGGATTTCATTCATATGTGGTTTTTAAGAAACAAAACAAACTAACAAAGGGAAAAAGAGAGAGGGGCGCCTGGGTGGCTCAGTTGGTTAAGCATCTGCCTTCAGTTCAGGTCATGATCTCAGGGTTCTGGGATCAAGCCCCACATCTGGCTCCTTGTTCCTCGGGGAGCCTGCTTCTCCCTCTCCCTGCCACTCCCACTGCTTGTGCGCTCTCTCTCTCTCTCTGACAAATGAATAAATAAAATCTTAAAAGAGAGAGAGAGAAAAAAAACCAAGAAACAGACTCTGAACTATAGAGAACTGACAGTTACCAGAGGGGAGGTGGGCTGGGGAAATGGGTAAAACAGGTGATGGGGATTAAGGAGTACACTTGCTGTGATGAGTACTGGGTGATTAAATTTAAAAAAAAATAAAGTACCTAAGAAAATATTACAAAAATAGTAAAGTTATATGCACAGATATTCATCACAGCACCATTTATCTTGGACAATTTTTCTTTGAAACAAACATTTTATGTTTGAAATAACCTAAGTATTAAGTACTGGAGATGCTCCTGATGATAAACAACACATCAATTAATCTAATGAAACTACTATCAGCAGTCTGGTTTTGTTTAGGTCTCAAGTTAAAAATAGTTTTTAAATTTTTAAATGGTAGAGAAAACATATAAAAAATATTTTGTGACCCATGAAAACTAGAGCAAATTCAAATTTACAGCCCCCATAAAATTTTATTAGAGCACAGAAATGCTCATATATCTATCGTATATTTATTTATATCTCATCTACAGTCATTTTCTCAATAGCATAATGAAGTAGTTGAGACAGACACTATAAGACCTACAAAGTCTCAAAGATTTACAGAAAAATCCTGCTGACCCCTGCCTGATCTGATGTCAAGATAAGAGATTATGGATTCTGGAATTAGACTGCTTGGTATTAGGTGCCACCTCCAGTGTTTATTATCCATGTGGACTAGGAAAGATACCCTCTCTGTGCCTCAACTTCCCCACGTGTGAAATGAAAATAATAGTAGTACCTGCCTCTTATGGTTGTTGTGGTAATTGCATCATAATGTATACAGTGCTTAGACCAGAGTAAGCACAGTGAAAGTTAGCTGAAGTTATTACATTTCTACTAACTGCTCAAAACTCCTCAAGTGTTAGATGGAAAATCAGATAAAACTGTAAATATAGTATGAGTACAACTGTTAGTAAAATTTTTACATGAAAACCATCTGATAGAAAATATGTCAAAATATTAACAATGATTATCTATCTTTAATTGGAGGGATTTTTACTTTCTTTTCTGTTCTTCCCAAGTTTACTCTATGTACTCAAATTACCTATATAATGATAAAACAATCATGAATATAAAAAAGATGGAGATTGCTATAACTATGGAAACACTTCCGGGGAAGCACATTTTACACGAGGAATGAATATACAAATGGAAGTAATGAATATTCTGTGTTCCAACAGCTCTCCTCCTGCTGCTTCATAGATTCCCCCATCCTTCACAATTATATTTTTTCCTTCCAAAGGGTAAGAGTGACATTTATGCACTTCACCTTTCACCTGTGCTGCTGGTCACTTGGAAGTGTGAGGTGACAAGTTTACCCAAGTTCATCCTATTACACACAATGCTAATTACCACTGACTTCCACTGACACCACACTTCATTATCCACATTGAAAAATTCATTCCCCAGCCTCTCTGCTCCAGGCACTTGTCTCCAGCGCCCTCCTCATAGACAGTTGCATTTTTATTCTGTATTAAATTCTCCTCATTCTTACAATCACTCTTTCAATACAACAGAGTTTTCAGGTCAGCTCAAGGTGTGTGACTGAATTCCTGGGGAAGGGGTTTGGATATATGTTAGTTGAACACCAACCCTTAGGCACAATTTATTAAAACCACTGATTTCCCCCCAACACTACATTGTTGGAAACAGCAATTTACATATTTCATTTCTTATTTTCTACTGCACCTAAAAATAGCACTAACACAAAGTTGTGAAAGTCTGGGCAAATCAATTCTGTTAGTGTGAATTCATGGCCAAGGCCGAGGATTTGAGCTTTAAATAAGACATTTAGTTCCACCTAATTGGGAGGATATTCCTTTCCCAAATGTCAGGTTACACTTTAGGGCTTATGTTTAATAAATGCCAGAGGCCCCAGGAAAAACCATCAGATTGTGTAGTGTAACTCTAATACCTAGCACAATGTCTGACATGCAGACGTCACACAATGAGCCTCATCTAGATTCTCTGTCTTTGTATCCATCCATCCATTCACCCATCCATCCATCCATCCACTGATCTATACATGCATATCTTCACATACGAAACTGGGTAAAACAAAAATTTAAATCCATAGCATACTGGAAGTACATATGTAGTGTCACCTCTCAACAAGCACAATTTATTTTGGAATGTCTACTGTTGAGGCTGATTCTAAGAAAAGATACTGATGATAAAAATTAATCAGAATCTATCCTATTCTTCAATGAATCCAGTGAGGATCACAGTCAGATAGACACATACATTTAACACAATATACATTTAACAACAATAATAGCTCACCTGAGATCCAGAGGATGAAGTGACATATTCTATGGGGAGGAGGTTAGAGAAGGATGTCCTACATGAGAGACATATTTCCCAAGTGGGAGATACTGAGTTTCCTGCAGATTCTCCCCTGTTATTTCTGACTTTGCTGATGAATTTTCATGCATATTTGTAGTTTGTTATGAGGGGGGAATAAACCATGCAATTGATCCTATATAGCTCAACCACCACATGGTCAATCTCTTTTGAAAAGCAAGAGGCATATTTGCAAGGGAAAGGTGGGTTGCCCTTCTGTGACCAAATTCACATTTTGCTTCACTTTCTCCCATCCCATACTCTCTCTTTTTAATTTAAGGAGCTGTTTCTAAAAAATGTATACTGTGCAAAGAATAAAGAAATATTCCTTAACATTATTTGGTTCAGTTCTGATTCAACTTCTAAATTTGAAATTGAGTCAAATCACCAAAAGATAATGAAGAATACCTTTTAATGGCTTTAGAAATATATTTATTTTTATACTTGAAGATAAGACAATTGAGCAGTACATATTGAACCAGCACAGAGAACCCAGCAGAAGGAATCTACAGGCTTACAAGGATGAGCCTTCTTAGGGAATCCCTGGGTTATATTTTTCATCTTCCAGTGAGAGCTCTAATAGGATTGGTACAAATAAAGACTGACTGCCATTTGGCCTTGTGGGTTAATCCTATTTTGCTTCTATAATTGTCACTACTATTCTCCACTATTAACAAGTTAATATACATATATAGGTCCTGGTATAAAAGAGTATGGCTCCAGAAACTAGGAAAGGGTTCTGTTCCTTACAAAGAAAGAGTGGAGATGATCACACCAAATAGAAAATCCATACCCAAGTTCTGGTAGTAAAAGAAACTAGCACAAGGTAAAATAAAACTTACACATTTTATTCACTAGATACCAGTAGAGCCTGGAAACATTGATAATTGATATTTTGATGGATTTTCCCTTGTTCTATGAACAGTGGTAACAACAAAATGAGAATTCAATTAATGACAGGGAATAAAGCCTTTTAATAATTTTCATTAATATAAGGCATCATTGTTTCTGCTATGTCTAAGCTAAGCCAATGGATCTCATTAAATCTCATTAAAGAAGTTGGTCATGGTCTGGTTATTACAGAAAAGGAATGACATCAAGGAAAATCAAATTGATACTTAGTGTGTCATGTTTGTGGTTTTTTTTTTTTTAGAAAGGATACAATCCTCAAGTCAGACCAAAACACAAGAGTGTTTTGCACGTGTGTGTGTGTGTGTCTGTGTGCAGGGAGGGGTCTTATACTGAAGATAAAAAACGAGGGTCTAGAAATTGACTCACATATGAAAACTATAGGAATCTTTAGTTCTTTTTTTTTTTTTTAAATAAACCGTTATCTTCATGAATGAAGGACTAGATTTTTATGTAGCCACAACTACCTGGAAACTATCTGCAACAATAACAATAATAAAGCCCACATAAATACAGCAGCTGATGGAAGTTTACTGACTGTAAACTATTTGTGAATCAACTGATAAAATCATGTCTTCTGCTCCAGATATTTCTTTCTTCCTAAACCTTCGCCTAATATTCTGAGTCCATTTTTAACTCCCTACTTTATGAAGCTGTCCCTGATTTCTTCGGCCCACATGAGTAAATCCTTCCCCTGGCTCATTAGTACTCATTCTCTGGGCTGTATGTATCTTTTTTTTTTTTTTGGAATGATTCTTATTAATGACTTCCCTTTCATTTCAACTAAATTATAAGTACCTTAAGCCTCAGGCTATGATTTTACTTGTTCAGCAACCTTTTGATTACATGGGGGAGAAGTGCAACAGAGGAAGGAGGTCCAGAACACACACCAGGCACATTAGATGATAGGGTATTCATTCAAAAAATATTTATTGAGTTACTCTATGCCAAGTTCTTTACTAGGCTCTAGTTATTGGTAGAACAAAACGGACACACTCCTTGTCTCCACGGACATTACAAGCTATGAGGAGGCACAGTCAATAAACACGTAGGCAAATATTGTTATAGTTGTCATAGTTCTCTAAAGGAAATGCATTGAATTCAAGGATGGAGAGTAAGAATCCAGGCTTAACAATATCTATTTTTCATTTTTGCCTTTATTTGTGTCAAAGCATTTTATATGATTCTAATACAAAACTCTCATGCACTAGGGGAAAATGAACTAGTGTCCCTATACAGCCTCCATAACAGTGGCTAGAAATGAGGTTCTCGTACTGCTTGGATAGATAAGAGATGATTCAAGAACTGGGGATATAGAGTATATGAGCCTCCTAAAGTGGAATATTTGGGAGTTCAGCAAAGAAGGTCAACAGGTTAAGAGAGTGGATGAAGACAGAGAAGGAAACTAGGATTACTGTGAAATAATCCTTTCTCCAGATTATATCACCAGTTAGCAAACAAGTTGTTTCAAGATATTTCATCCTAATAAGTGGTTGAACTTCCATAAACAAAGTATTATCGACAATCAGGTGTCTGAACAATATCACAAATTCTGTATGTCAGAAATCTGGGCATAATTTAGATGGGTTCTCTTTTGGGGGTCTTACAAGGCTGAAATCAAAATGTTAGCTAGACATGGGGGTCTTATCAGTGGCTCAGGGTATTCTATCTAAGGTTACACTGCTATTGTAAGAATTCTGCTATTGGCAGAATTCATTTACTTGTGGCTGTAGAACTCATGCTGGCTTGTTCCTTCAAGGTCAGCAGGAGAGTCTCTACTACTCTGAATCTATTTACAAGGGCAGCATGAATCCTTTAGAGTTCTCTTGACTAGAGGAAGCACACCCAGGATAATCTCCCTTTTGATGAACTCCAAATTAACTGATTAGGGATCTTAACTGCATCTGCCAACTCCCATCACCTTTGCTGTATAAGGGTAAAATCTCATCTTAGTTCAAAGTTCAGATAGCACAGGGCAGCTATATCAGAAGATGGGAATCACATAGAACAGTTAATAATTCTGCCTGTCATACTGCATTCTCTCCCTGACAGCATTACAGTGGCTGAGTCAGGTACTAGCAGTCCCCCTTTTAATGTGACACATGGTTCTCTGAAGTGATTATTGAATGCTACAAAGAGGGGCTGAATGTCAATTACTATCTATAATGCCCCACAGCCATTATTTTCATTTAATAATCCATTCAATCATCTCTATATACATATGACCAACTTTACTCATTTCTGATAAATACTGACCTTAGCATGTATTTGAGTTTGCAGTTCTAGTCTGTGCTCAATTAAAATATTACAGTGAAAATACGGTCTCTGTGCTAGAACATCTCAGATCCCCAAGTGTTTTGAGGTCTAAGTATAGGACCTTTCTTCTATTAATCTCCTTTTGCACCTAATATGGCAAAAGGACATTCAGTAACATTTTTATATGTATTTTGCACTCCCAATAAATTGATAAAAATGTGCTATATGTCTGGGTGGGGAAATAATAGGGCACAAACCATATTTTTCTTAAGAGAGATAAAGATATTATTTTGTTATTAATAATATTGTCTCCCCTCCCCACTTGATGATAATACCTCTAGACACTAATCTGACACATTCCAGTTCAGACAATATTTTCACATCTTTTGATTCTCTCAATAGCCCTGTGATTTGAATTTCTTTCCATCATTGTTCTTTCACTGAAGAGGAAACTGGAACTAAAAAGAATTTAAGTGGATTTTCAAGATCAATCTACAAAGAAGAGCTGGGAATCCTAAATATGTATGCATCAAATAACAGAGCTCTGAAATATGTGAAGAAAAACTGATAGAACAGATAGGAGAAAGAGACAAAGACAATGTTATAAAGATTTCAATATCTATTTTGCAACAGTTGATAGACTAACTAGATATAAAATCAGCAATGTTACAGAAGAACTCAATACCACCCTTGGACTGGATCTAATCAGCATTTATAGTACACTCTCCTCAATAACAGCAGAATATACATTTCTTAAAGTTTACATGAAGCATTTACCAAGATAGGCCATATTCTGGACCATAAAATAAACTGTGAAAAATTAAAAGATATTGAAATTACACATAGTGTATTCTCTGATCATAACGGAATCAAACTAAAAATTAATAAAAAGATAACAGATAAATCTCCAAATACTTAAACATTATACAATATACTTCTAAATACAAGTGGCAAAGAAATGTCTTGCTCAAAGGAGACCAAAAGTACTTTTAACTGCATGATAATGAGAATACAAAATATCAAAATTTGTAAAACAAGCCTAAGAGGGAAATTTATAATACTAAATACTTTTATTAGGAAAGAGAAAAATCTCAAATCAATAATCTGAGTTCCCACCTTAAGAAATTAGAAGAAAAAGAGAAAAACCAAAAGAAAGCAGAAGATAGGGCATAATAAAGATAAGAACATAAATCAATTATCTTAAAAACAGAAAAATACAGGGCGCCTGGGTGGTTCAGTCAGTTGAGTGGCTAAGCTCAGGTCATGATCTTGGACTCCTAGGATTGAGCCTGGCATCAGGCTCCCTTCTCAGCCAGGAGTCTGCTTCTTCCTCTCCCCCTGCCCCCCTGACTCATGCTCACTCATTCTCTCTCTCAAATAAATACAATTTTTTAAAAACCCAGAAAAATATAGAACACCAATGAAACAGAAAACCATTTATTTTAAAAGATTGGTAAAATTGGCAGACCTCTAGCAAAACTGAAAAATAAAGACACAAATTGCCCATGTCAGCAATAAACTATGAATATCACTGCAGACCATGTAGACATAGGGATATTAAGAGAATACTATTTTAAAAAAGAGAGAATAAATAATTCTACATGCATAAAGGTTTGACTACTTAGATAAAATGGATAAATTTCCTCAAACACACAATCCAACACAAATCATCAATTATGAAATAGATAATCTGAATGACATCATAACTACTGAAGACATTGAATTCATAATTTAAAAAATCCTTAAAACGAAAAACAAAAAAATCCTTGGGCTACTTTCAATGGAGAAGTCTAACAAAACATTAAAGAAAATTACCATTCATTCTACACAAACTCTTGCAGAAAGTGGTAGAGGATAGGAAACTTCTCACATCATTTTCTGAGGTTAGTATTACCCTGATACCTGACAAACACAGTTGGAAAACAAAAGATCAATATCTGTCATGTTTATAGATACAAAAATCCTTAACAAAAGATTAGCTAATAGAATTCAGCAATATATAAAAATAACTTTATGCTATGACAAAGTAGGGTGTATTCTAGGGATTCAAGACTTGATTAATATTAAAAAAAAAACAATTAAGGTAATCTACCATATTAACCGGCCAAGGCAAAACAATCACATAATCATATTAATTACTTTAGAAAAATGTATTTGACAAAATTCACTACTTATTCATGATAAAAGGAATAGAGGAGAACTTTCTCAACTTGATAGGGTTAATCTGCAAAAAAATTCCTACAGTTAATATCATATGTAATGGTGAAAGACTGAGTGTTTCCCTTAAAATTGGGCACAAGCAAGGATGTGCACTCTCACCTCTATTTTTGGGTTTTTGTTTTGTTTTGTTTTGTTTTTAATCTATGTGTCTCACTACTGTGACCTCAGTGCCAGGAAAAAACAATGCCTTTTCATTCAGTGATTCCCCCCCCTTTTTTTTAAGATTCTATTTATTTATTTGAGAACGAGAGACAGAAAAGGGCGGGGGGGGGGGGGGGGGGGGGGGGTAGGGCAGAAGGAGAAGGATAAACAACTCCCCACTGAGCAGAGAGCTCCTTGCAGGGCTCGATCCCAGCACCCGGAGATCGGGACCTGAGTCAAAGACAGATGCTTAACTGACTGAGCCACACAGGAGCCCCTCACTCAGTGATTCCTTGAGGGGTAAACACACATGGTAGGAATGCAGAAATGGTGAGTTTCATAAGTTTTTGGTTCAATAATCCAAATTTCATATATTTGGATCCCAAAGGGAAAGAGAATAGCTTAGTAATGGTAAAATGAGAATCAAAATAACAGATTCAAAATCAATTTTTGCTTGTTTTAAGTAACTGGGAAGGTACTCTTATCACTCTGATCTCATACAGCACTTTGAGTCTTAGCCAGTGCAATATAGCAAGAAAAAGAAATAAGAGACATACAGGTCAGAAAGGAAGAAATAAAGGAGTCTCCATTTGTAGATGATGTAATAGGGTAATAGTCATCTATTGATATAACAGTAATATTGTATCCCATGAGGTACCAGGCATGAAAATAAACAACATACCACTACCATGGTTGGTTGGGCAGATGAACAGGAGTCTATGTACTTGATGACTTTATTAGTCACTATATCAGATCTGGACTTATTTTTGGAATTCATGACTTGAGAAAACTAAACCCCTTATTTTGTCGAGATACTATGCATACAATCTCTTTCAGATGAAGAGCAATCTTTAAGTCATAGTATTTACATAATCAATTTTCCTACCTTTAAAATAAGCATAATGAACTGTAGCTCTCACAGGAAGTTAAGAAATTTGCATTCTAACCTGTAAAGAATAGCCCTTGGACTGAATTATGCTCCTCCCACCCACCAACCCCCACCTGCCAATCCTTATGTTTAAGCATTAACTCTCAATGTGACTATTTGAACACAGGGCCTCTAGGGAGGTGATTAAGGTTAAATGTGGTCAAAAGAGTGGGGTCCTGATCTGATGGGAGTGGTGTACTCAAAAGAAGAGACATACCAGGGATGCCTGGGTGGCCCAGTTGGTTAAGCATCTGACTCTTGCTTTTCCGCTCAGTTTGTGATCTTGGGGTTGTGAGATTGGGCCCCATATCAGGCTCCCCACTCACCACAGGGTCTGCTTGAAATTCTCTTTCCCTCTCCCTCTGACCCTCCTGCTCTCTGTCTCTAAAATAAATAAATAAATCTTTTAAAAGAGAGACAGACACCAGAGAGTGCACTCTCCCTCTCTCTCTCTCACTCTCTCTTCACACACAAATATAAAAGAGATCCTGCAAGAAGATGGCCATCTACAAGCTAGGAAGACAGACTTTACCAGAAACCAGCCCTGAGGGCACCTTGATCTTGGACTTCTAGCTTCCAGAGTGGTGAGAAAATAAATGTTGAAATCTCCCAGTCTGCGGTATTTGGTTATGACTGTCTGAATGGATTCATGTAAATGGCATCACAGAAGCCACAAAAATAGGTATTTTTAAAAAGCAAAATGTAGACAACAGAAATACAGAAATAAAGACAAGACAAGCAAATGGGTAGAAATGGCATTTAAAAATCAGGTGTACTGAGAGTAAAAAAGGTAACTATGACTACACAAATTGTTTTTATATATTCACATATTTAGATTTTATAAGTGAAGCTATGTCACACATTTTGCCATGTTTCATGAGAATGAGTCACCAAAATATATTGGTAGTTCCTTCACCATACTAATGGATATCAAGTAACAGTACAGCTATGGTGTTGTGTTTTTCACAAACATCCTATGAATTTGTTCAGGATGGTGAATGGTGTCTAGGTGGAGAGAGAGACAATGGACCATATACCTAAAATTTCAGTAAATAAGCAAATAAGTAAACAAGATTTCCTAAATGAGGAACAAGAAATTAACTTAATGTAGTATGAGCTTCAGAGGAATTTTATTTTTAATGTAATGATAAAGGAGTAATGTTTCAAAAACTGGAAATGGAGAAAAGTATAGGTACTCCTAGCCCTTCTGTACAAATTTGTGGTACTGGGCAGTTATACGAAAAGCAATTTGAGGAACCAAAGAGAAATAAGCAATAAGTTAAACAAGTTCCTGAGTGATAGCAGTGAACAGAAGACATGCAGAGAAGTGATCTAAGGCATCTCATCCTGGAAATATACAAAATGCCTCCATTCTTTCTGTAGAGCACAGACCATCATCCTGCTTGCTCCTGAATTATACTATTCACCTGTAGGCAAACTCATGAACACATGTTCCAAGTTCATTCATATTCCTGAGCAGAGAACTTGAAAACCACTGAAACACATTCCAATACCAGAAATGAAGTTTCTATTATGACTGTCTACATTAGCCTGCCAAACAAGCTTAATGAGACATTCTTCATTCCCCCCCCCCCTTTCTACCCCATTAGATTCCTTCCCTGGAGGAAACTATATTACTGTAGCTATATTCAATCTTCCATGACCAGAGAGCTGTTTATGGAGAGAGCTTAAAATGTCCAAAGGCCTTACTATAAATCAATGAAAACAGAAGCATCATCAATAACCTCAGACCTAGATGATGGGGAGACCCTGGCACTGAAGTTCCTGAATTTAGTTTTCCCAGACCCTGGGAAGAATATGGGCCAGCACCACCAATCAACAAAGTATCCATTATCTTAAGAGACAAGCGATACAGAAAATCCTGAATGTCAACTTTGCAAAAACTCAAGCAAACAGAAAAGAGAGTAAGCTACAATGCTATCTTCCATTAGCTCAGTGTGAAATGAAGCTAAAATTAAAATAAATTTACCTCTGTGAAAACATGTCCATGTGCAAGAGCAAAGGAAAATTCTATGGATAGCAAGGTATGAGCACATTAAAAACATGATTTAAAATCTTTTAGATTTGGGGCGCCTGGGTGGCTCAGTTGGTTAAGCAACTGCCTTCGGCTCAGGTCATGATCCTGGAGTCCCGGGATCGAGTCCCGCATCTTCTCCCTCTGACCCTCCCCCCTCTCATGTGCTCTCTCTCTTGCTCGCTCTCTCTCTCTCTTTCTTTCTCTTTCAAATAAATAAATAAATAAATAAATCTTTAAAAAAAAATCTTTTAGATTTTCCAGCATTCACACCACACAGTAAGAGTCAAGAAATAAGATTTACCACCTACGAAGGAGAGAGGATTAGAATGTGAGGTATAACTGACTTCAGACACTGGAATTGGATAGTTTACTGTTTTATATAAGGCACACAAGGGTGATAAATAGAAATTGAAAGTCAGCAATCATGCCATACATAGGACCTTAGATATTCTACTTTTGTTCTCATGTCACTAGCCATTTTACCTCCTAAGATATGCCAGGAATCTCAATGCTTCTGCCCCTTTAATATTGGGTCATATTGAATCCCTTGATATAGTATAAAACATTTAAACTGTAAAATTCAGTGTTGTAACATTTTATCGGAGAGTTTTATTTGAAGCTGCTCCTGATAATGAGAGAGGAAACAGAGAGAGAATGGATTTTGTAGAAAGAGATGGTTTTGTAATCAACATAAGTACTGGAAGGATTTTATTATACAAAACTGCAGAGGGCTATAAAAAAGTTCTCCCTACTCTTCTCTAAACTGCAAAGAGCATTTCTAGATCTGCATATACACACAGAGGAGACTTTGTAGACCTTACACTTGAAGAGTTACCCTGCTAACATTTCTTGCAATGTAATTGCTTTCCTGTACAATAGCAATCAGGAAAAAAGACAGGGGGGCGGATTATAACTTATAAAAGTCTCTGTGGGTAAGACAAAGGTTCGCATATTTTAAATATTGAATACTGTAGAGATTTCATCCTATGAAATCACTCATTTTATATATTACCTCTAGAGCAAGGGCTTGGAAGGCCTTCAAATAAATGGAGACTTGTACTCGCATTGCAATATAACGTTGGATCATGTCAAAGTCCCTTCCCAATATGAAAACCCTTCCAGAATCAGGATGTGGGTAGATTCTATTCTGGTCTAAAATATTTGCTCCTACTCCATGGGAGAGAATTGAACATTCCTGCCATGTTCACAGCAAGCTTCACCATGTAGCTTGTATGGCCTCTCATAGTGGGACAATTATATTTCTCTATCCCACTGATGTGAGGAATAGCAATTTGACTCACTTTGGCTAATGAATTGTAAAGAAATAATGTGTGTTTCTTCTGAGCACAAGTTGAAGATCATCTATGGTTCCATCACCTCTTTTCCCTATGCCCCAAGACCAGTTAAAGCCAAAATAAGGACTGCTTCTGCAGCCTGGGTCCTGAAGTGAATATAAAGAAGAGCAGTACCACAGACACCAAAGCAAACAGTAACATAAACAGAAAAATGAGAATTCCTTTTTTAAGTCACTGAGATTTGCAAGTTATTACTAGAGTGTACCCCAGCCTATCCTGAGGATACACGGGATGACAGAGAAGATGGTAGAAATGTATAAAAATGCGATTTTATACTCAATATTATATTTTATATATTATATACTATTTTAGTATATTTCATACTTAATATTCTTGTATTAGAGACTTAAATCATTGTGACAAGGAATTGGTCATTAACTAGAGTTATGCCCGTTGATCTTTTTTTTTTTTAAGACTTTATTTGCGAGAGAGACAATGAGAGACAGAGAGCATGAGAGGGAGGAGGGTCAGAGGGAGAAGCAGACTCCCTGCTGAGCAGGGAGCCTGATGTGGGACTCGATCCCGGGACTCCAGGATCATGACCTGAGCCGAACGCAGTCGCTCAACCAACTGAGCCACCCAGGCGCCCGCCCATTGATCATTTGTAATCATTTAATCTTAAGTTGGTAGATCAGTAACATATTACAGCTGATCCCATGGTTTATGAACCATCACCATTGATCCTTTGTACCATTTAGCAATATCTCAACAAATGCTTTGAGTCAGCCATCTCAATTTTTGGAAACCATGAAATCAGTAAACAGATGCATAAGGGTTTTTGTGCAAACATTCCTTATAATATTGAAAAAAATAGTGACAACAACCTGGATATCAACAATAGAGGGTGAGCTATTTTTAAAGTAAACAATATATTCTGTCATAGAGGAACATTTAAACCTGTGGGAAATGCTCAAAATACACTGAGGAAAAAAAATCATATTATAACACAATATATAATGGTGTGATCCAAATGTTATTCAAATTATATAAATGAATAAAAGTCTGGTAATGTAAAAACAGGCACTTTTTTTCCTTTATACTTATCTGTGTTTTCAATATTATCTACTACAACTTTGTATTATTATAACGAGGTAATAATAATGTTCTATGGTATATAATTGAATAGAAAAAAAAAAGACCACATGACTGGTATGATACACCAAAGTTGTATTGAAATACATAGTACATTTCTAGAACAACACATATAGAATTATTAATATTAACTTTTAAAACATTGGTGGGAAGTAAATGAGAAGACAACTTCCACTTTATGCCCTGTACAGTTTAATATCACACTTTTTGTAATAAGCATATATTAATTTATAATTTAAAAACTTCACTAATGTTATTAAACATACAAAGACATGAACACACGTGAGTGCACACACACACACACATTTTTGGCCTTGTAATTGAATTTGGTGTTCTCACCGTCATAGTCAGATGTCCTCACTGAATAGAACAGGGACACAGTTACTCAGTTTTCAAAACCTTCAAGGTGGAGTAAAAGACTAAAACCCAGGCCAACTTCTATAGGCTCTTTGGAGTTATTCTTAGCTCTGGTATTATGCTGAAGTAATCTACCCATTTATTTCCAAAAAGAGAATGTACTGGTTACACCCACATTTCCCAGGCTTTGGTCCAATGTGTAAGCCTCAAAAACAAAAATCACTTGAGGAAAAAACAAAGGACCCTGTCTCGAGAATCCAGGCCACAGAGCGTGAGAGAAAACTTCACACAGAGAAAAAGAGGTAAAGCTTGGGCTTCTCAATGGCTCGCTCTGCCTGTGATTTCAGATTGGCCAACTCTGACCCTTAATTTCATTCATCTCTACACAAGGTATATTTTCCCCTCTTCAAACTTAGGAAAGCAAAGATTGCTCAAGAATATGTGAGTACCTGAATAATAAAATGATATATCCTAAAGAAAGATGTTTTCCATTTGATTATTAAAGCATGATACATTTTATTGTAAGAATGTACAAAGCAGAAGGATTTTCAGAGGAAAAAATTATTATGTAATATTGTCCCCTTTCCTTATTGTTAAAATGTGCATGTTTCATTTTTCATTTGGATTTATATTCCAAGAGAATTCACTCTTTTCAGAATGCAATATGATCCATGATTATTTATGGTTCTACAAGTTTCATAATGTATCCCAATAAAACTATTATAGCAGAGGAAGAGAATTAACAAGGATAAGGGTAATTGAGTCATAATGCACAGTCTTTGAAGTTAAAAATGTTTTTAATCATTAATGTAGCAATGACTTAAAGGAATATAATTCTTCAAGATTCTGAGTAGGTTAAGGTCTGACTATAACAATCCCTCTTATGACACTAAATTTTCCCTGTAGTATCAATGATTACAAAAACAAATTCATTAAAAATATTACATCTAGCTGTTTATGGTACACTTAGACCTGGCTGTCAATATTGCAACTTGAGTCATATATATGAGTCACATGTATTCAAGCCATGAAAGAGCCACATTCTTTCACCCTGTGATTTGAAGAGAGGAAAGAAAAAGCACTGTAGCATTATCTAAAATAGTAGAAATTTAGAGCCAAGATAAATATCAAAAATATAGGGGTGCTGTTAAAAACTATGGTGTGACTACCACATTTTATGTACATGTTGTGACCATTCAAAATAAAGTTATAAATATTAATTAATATTTACATTGGAGAGCATATATAATCCATCTTGATATTTTAGTGTCTAACACAGGTCATACGATGTGAAATGAAAAAGATGGAACATAAAATATCTGTTGCAATTCAGTGATGCAGGATACCTATGCATGGGTGCAAAGATGAGAAAGGGCTTAACTGGAATCACAGTTGTGTTATTTGGTAGGGTTTTAGATGGTTTATTTTTCTTTCAGAAAACTGCATAGTATTCTATTCTTATGTTTGTCATTATAAAAAATTGGACACAAAGAAAAAAATACACAGCTATTTTCAAGTTTATATGTTCAGAACATGAGATATATTCAAATAAACAAATAAAATTTGAGGACTTGGTATGTAACCTTGACCCTGGGAACTTTGTTCTCTGTGACTTTCAAGCCAACATTTACTGTAGGGTGACAGAATCTCAAAGATCACATTATATCAGCTATTACCAGTTTCAAGCTGTCTTTTTAGTATACCTATTTACCTGGTGTTTAATCAATTTTTCTATTAAAGTCCAGTGATTCTGGGAGGGAAGGGCTTGTGATTGACTGGGTTGAATGATTTCAATTAGATAACTACAGTCAAGGTAGAATGCTATTTTCTTTAAGTCCTATTCAAGTGGGTAACGAGAGAGGTGACATATGATAAGAAACACCTGAGCCAGGTTTAGCTGTACCTGCCAAACCTTACTCTAATGTTTTCTAGATATTCCCAAAGCAAAATCAGTAAACAATTCAAAACCCCATGGTTCCCGTAAGATTGTAGATCACTCTGTTTCAGAGTCTGGTATGGGAAAAAAAGCTATGAGAAACTGAAAATTAAGTGATGATCACTGTGTCCTACACATTTATATTAAAAGGCAAGGATTGTGACACCTGGATGGCTCAGTCAGTTGAGCCTCTGACTCTTGGTTTTGGCTCAGGTCGTGATCGCAGGGTTGTGAGATCAAGCCCTTGCATGGGGCTCCATGCCCAGCAGGGAGTCTGCTTGAAGATTTCTCTCCCTCTCTCTGCTCCTTCCCCTGCTCACACATGCTCTCTTTCTTTTTCTTGTGCGCTCTCTCTCTCTCATAAATAATCTTTAAATGGAAAATATTTTTAAAAGTTTCAGAGGGACAGAAATGCAGTGCTCAGGTCCTAAGAGACTGATTTTGCACGGCAGAAGCAGCATTACCTCAGCTGAGATCTCTGCTTTCAAAAAAGGCCTTGATGGTTGTTCCATGTTCTGGTTTCTTATACATGTGTTATCCCTGGTGACAAATTATAATGTGCCTTTTTTTTTCTTTTTTTTTTTTTTGAGGCCTACAAACGAGAAGTAGGATCAAATCCAAAACAACTTCTTTCAGTTTGGGACATCAGCCAAAAAAATGAGAGAAAATAAATTCTTTGGTAGAAGTCTTTTTTCTTTCTTATTTCTTAAACCCTTACACAAATACAGCCACCCTCTCAAACTCTGGGCCTACCTCTAGAAAAAATTACAGCAAACATCAAGGTAGTAAGTCTCATGGTATTTTTATTTTTCTTCTTACTCTTTCAATAATATTAGATAATGGATATTAGATGACATATATGTGACTATGTCAATGATGGTTTAACAAAATTTCTGATTCATCTGCCAAGGATAAACAAATATGCTTATTGAGCAATATGGAACAAGAGGTACTCAACTTGCTATTGAATGAAAACTTAGATTTTCTTTTTCTTTTTTTTTAACCAATTGGAAATGAACATTTGTGGGAAAATAGAATGTCTTTCCTTGCTGATTATATTAACCAAATTTATACTGGATGATAATACCCCAAATTCAGAGATAAATGGGAAACATTCTCTATACGTTTGCTATATATGTCATGATATAAATAGAAAAAGTTATAATTTGATATCTGAAGGGAGGTTAAATTTTACAAATGAACAATACAAAATATATTAGGAACATGTATATGACACATCCACAGCTAGTAGGGAAAAGCTGAGAGATTTTCCTCTAGGGTCAGGAATAAGACAAGGATGTCCACTCTTGCTGCTTTTATTCATGATAGCACTGGAACTTCTAGCTGTAGCAATCAGACAAGATAAAAAAAAAAAAGGTATCTGAATTGGTAAGAAACAAAGAAAACTGTCACTATTTGGAGATGACATGATATTTTTTGTAGAAAACTCTAAAGATATCTCCAGATAACTATTAGAATAAATGAATTCAGTGAAGTTGCAGGACACAAAATTGATATACAGAAGTATGTTGCATCTACACACAAATAACAAAGTAGCACAAAGAGAAATTAAGAAAACAACCCTACTTACAATTACACCAAAAGGAATAAAATACCTAGGAATAAATTTAACTAAGTAGGTGAAAGACCAGTACTCTGAGAACTATATGACACTGGTGAAATTAATTAAAAATGACACAAACTGGAAAGATATTTCAGGCTCATCGACTGGAAGAATTAATATTGTTAAAATGTCTATACCATCCTAAGTAATCTATAGATTCAATGCAATCCCTATCAAACTACCAATGACACTTTTCACAGAACTAGAACAAATGATCCTAAGATTTTTATGGAACTACCGAAGGCCCCGAATAGCCAAAACATTTTTAAGAAAAACAAAACTGGAGGTATCACAATCCCAAATTTCAAGATATACTACAAAGCTGTCGTAATCAAAACAGTATGGCACTGGTACACAAATAGACACATAGATCAACAAAAGAGCAGAGGGAGCTCATAAATAAGCCCATGGTTATATGGTCAATTAATCTATGACAAAAGATGCAAGAATTTACAATGGGGAAAAGACAGTCTTTTCAATAAATGGTGTTGAAAAAACTGAACAGCTACATACAAAAGAATGAAAGTGGACCACTCTCCTTCACCACACACAAAAATAAACTCAAAATGGATTAAAGACCTGAATGTGAGACCTGAGACCATAAAACTCTTAAAAGAAAACATAAGCAGTTATCTCTTGGATATTAGCCTTAGCAATGTATTTATGGATATATTTCCTCAGGCAAGGGAAACAAAAGCAAAAATAAACTATTGGGACTATACCAAAATAAAAAGCTTCTACACAGCAAAGGAAACCGTTATCAAAACAAAAAGGCAACCTACTGAATAGGAGAAAATATTCATAGGTGACACACACAGTAAGGGGTTAATAGCCAAAATATAGAAAGAACTTATACAAATCAACACTAAAAAAACAAAAACAAAACACAGAACACACACACACACACACACACACAAATAATACAATTAAGAAATGGGCAGAGGACCTAATAAATATTTTTCCAAAGAAGACAGTGAGATGGCCAACAGATATGTGAAAAGATGTTCAACATCACTCATCATCAGGGAAATGTAAACCAAAATCATAATGAGATATCACTTCATACCAGTCAAAACAGCTAGTATCAAATACAAGAAATAACAATTTCGGTGAGGACGTGGAGAAAAGGGAACTCTCATGCCCTGTTGGTGGGAATGTAAATTTCAGCCACCATGGAAAACAGTATGAAGGTGCCTTGAAAAATTAAAAAATAGAAATACCATATGATCTGGTAATTCCACTACTATTTACCCAAAGAAAACAAAAACATTAATTTGAAAAGATATATGCACCCTTATGTTTATTGCAGCATTATTTACAATAGCCAAGGTATGGAAGCAACCTAAGTGTCCATTGTTAGATGAAAAGATAAAGATGTGGTATATATTTGTAATGGAATATTAGACATAAAAGAATGAGATCTTAAAAGCAGTGAAATAAAAGGCAATAAGATAAAGAAAAAGATAAAAAGTATGTAAGACTTCCTTATAATACTAAGTACAGAGTTATTTCCATTAAAGTTATATTGTATGAAACCTTGTACAACTTTTGTTCATAGATTTTTTCAACAATTGCATTTGAATCCACCTCATTGTTCTTAATTTTCTCACCCACCTGAACTGCCTCAAAATGTCATAGCATCTTAGAGATTTTCTAGTAAGTGCTATATCCAGTTATTCTACAGCCTACCGTCAAAAGGTCATCAGTTCCTTTGATCTGTTATATATAAATAGAAAGAAAAAGAATCACTAAGATTAGGATAGAAAGCATTTAAAAAATAAAGTCAATTCTTGGTCTATCACAAATCTAGAAATATAAAAGCATTTAAAATATGTAAAGACAGGCTAAAAGAAAAATCTTTACTTCAAACAATAAACATTAAATTTTTCAAATAACTTAATGGTATTTGTTAAGGGATTGAAGCTTTCCAGAAAGAATAAATTCATTATTTCTTTCAAAGACAACAACATGTTTATGGAAACTTTAAAACTTCATATATTTGAGAGACTAACATGTAAAAGAAACAAACAAATTTTATTGGACTAAGGAAAGCAAGACTGATGGATGATAAATAGAGGAAAGCAGATTCTGGTTCACTTAGGTAAGAACAGTATTTGATTGAATTTACTTAAAACTGGAATAAACTTCTGAAGGACATAATGAGTGCACAGTCACTGTAGTTTTTATATTTAGGTGGAATTAAAAAAAATGTGTGCCTGAAATAATGGGACCATGATAAAAATGAGGTAACATGGATAAATGAAACCACAGTGGGAGCGGGGGTAAAGTAATGAATTAGAACTTCACATTTGGAATTTGAAGAGTCATGAGAGAAACCATTTTCTAACACTTTGCAGTATTAATCACATATTAAAATTTTGAAGGATACTTTTATTTATTGGAGAACTTCATTTGAAGCACCCAATATGAAACTCAATGATTCAACTTGCCCAACTCTTCACACATTGGGATTTTAGTTTATGCTTATATTAACTTATTTGACTTCTTTTCATGGGATCAGTCCATTTTCACTCACATCCTTAGAGAACTGGTGTCATTTTTCCCCCCTTTATGAATAGTATGTCCCTCTCAAAATCAAGGAACCAAAACTTTTCTCACAGTCCCTGAATCACAGATTTTATCATTGGTCACTGGAATCTAGTACTGATATCCCCTGTTCAGTGATGTTGAAATGGTACATCAATCTTGATGAATAGTTCTTGAGTTCTCTCCAATTCTCGTGCCTTCCCTCTTCTGAATCTACATATCTCCAAGGAAGAGAGTGTCTTGGGGGCAAGGAATCCCTCTATCCCTTGCCCCAACCCATAGTCCTCCTCAGTGTCACCGGTTACTCGTATCTGGCCAGAATTTCTCAACAGTCTCAACTGGTACAAGAGGTCAGGTATCATGTACCTAATTAGCAAATTTTGCTGGCACTCTTGCCCTAGAAAGCTCAAGTACATCAGTACTTCTTTCTCCTTTCAATATTCATATAAAGATATCACCGGTACATCTCAAAGCAAAATTCAATTTCCCAATCTCATTCTATAAATTTTTGGTGGGGTAGGGAGCAGAAGAGAGGCAGAGAGTGACGAGGGAGGAAAAAGTACTTGAAAAAGCCATAGTTTAACTTAAAACTTTTTAATTTAAAAAATTTTTCAATAATTTACACAAAATTGGAATGTAACAGAAACTTTCTTGAGTGTTCTCCACTTAATGAAACTGCTGGATTAGCTGGTATTCTCAATTCTCTCTACAATGTACGACCCACGCCGACAGCACATTATATGCTTGCTGATGTGCTTGAGCAGGCATGGCCCCTCTGCTCCCATGAACTGAGATGTGAGCTTGCCAAGTGCCTCTTGTACTATTTCCTAAACTTATGTACTTGCTATTGTAATTGCATTTAACTGTAATTAAATATTAATTATAATATTTTAATTATATAAACTGATGAAATGTAAGTGAAAGATAAAAGAATTCCATTTGTATGAAAACCAAATTGAATGCTTTGTTAAGACTTGATACTGGTTGGGGCACCTGGGTGGTGCAGTCAGTTAAGCATCTGACTCTTGGTTTTGGCTCAGGGTCCTGAGATCGAGCCTGGCATCAGGCTCTGAGCTTAGCGCAGTCTGCTTGGGATTCTCTCTCCCTCTCCCTGTTCCTCCCACTTGTGCTCTCTCTCTCAAATAAATAAATCTTTAAAAAAGAAATAAAAAGGACTTGATATTGGTGAGTCACTAAAAGCCTTGTTGTCAAATAGACGTGGGTGGGAAAATCCTAAAAAGTGGAGAGAAAAATAATCATAAAAAATTAACAAATGAATTTTGCACTCAAGTTGCTTTGCAAATTTTTCTTCTTAAAAATGCTACCTATAGTTTAGAGAAACTGGAAAGGGTATTAAGTATTATGTTCCAGGGGTGGTTTATGTAAGCACGAAGACTCAGGATTCAGTGGTGTAGAGAAACTCCAAGAAAAAGCATGGTCCTAGAACAATAGATTAGAGAAGGGTGTTAAACCATTTTTCTGTAATTCCCTTTTCTTGCCAATTTCTTTATTCAACTGAATATTTGCCAGAAATGCCAAAATATTTTACCATATATCTCTTTAGATAGTCTAGTTCTCAGTCTTTAGCTTTTTACAGGTAATTTGGAAGACAAGACAAGGGTATACTGCTCTATACCCTTCCTCTAAATTCACCAGTTGTTGGCATTTGCCACTTTAGCTTTCCCAATTTTCCACTCCACACTGTTCACTTCTAATGCTTTTTACTTCATAGCATTAGTTTTAGTTATTTGTATCTATTTCTTTTGATCAAACTATTTTAGATTAAGTTGCAGACATCATGCCCTTTTACTCCTACCAGCTTAGCCTGGGTCCCATCCTATAGTGTTGTGTATAATTCACAATCACATTTAGGAAAACACCATTAAATTCAACCAAAATCTATTTAAATAGGGTTTAACAATGGTGTCAAATACTGGAAATACTAAATACTGGAAATCAGGAAAAAATGTTGGCTTTCTCAGTTAAACTTTGAAACAAACACATAATAGATAACAGAAACAGGATGTCACCAAAAGCAGACAAATGTTAGGAAGAGAGGAAGAAGAGACTGTGATCTTATTGAAACCATTAATATGTTCTGGAAAATATGTCACTCAGAAATGAGGGAAGAAAAGCTGCTCAGTCTTAGAAGAGCAAAAGCAAGAGACAGAACCTTCCAAAAAAGCTGTTTGAGCATGGTCTAATTAGGTAATGATCTCTCCGTGAGGAGATGGTTTTCACCGGCATTTCTATTGTATGGTAGAGTGGATTAAGCAAAGTCAGAAAATATTCAGATCAAATAGTAAACTCTGTTTTAGAATCTGATGCTCATCAAAGGGCACAAATTGATGCAACTTTCTAATATATTGCCTTTTAAACAAAGATACAAAAACAATGGAAGAGATCTTCATCCTGTTGTCAGATGTAACTCCCTAAAGGACTTTGAAAAGTGTATTTGTTATTATTACTCTTAATATAATACCACTTTCTCCATTCAGAAATCTTCAATAGCTCCCCATTGTTTACATAATAATGCCAATTTTTGAGCCAGGGATTCTAGGTTTTTCTAATGTAGTCATATACTACACTTGTGACCTAAATCTTTGGCTTATGACCTAGAATCTTATTAACACCCACTATGTGTTGCTCTGTTTGGTCAAATCCGTCACTCCTGGCTGCCCAAAACATCTTCTCTTTCCCTTTTCCGTGCTGATGATCAACTCTCCTGAGCCTCTGTTTACAAAACGTTGACCATACTATGTTGTAATGGAGCCTAAGGCAAAAGGAAAAACAGTACTTCATTTAAATTATAATATTTTATTAATCATGACACTTTTTGGTATTAATACTGATTTTGTAACATACTGCATTAAAATAGGATTAATCTTGATTACTGAGATTGTGGACACCATCTTAAATTTTGTGCTTGAGGCACAAACCACATTTGCTTCACCCTGGAAGCGTCCTCATGAAGACTTCCTAATTCCCATAGCAAAAAGTAAACTTTCTCTTGTCTGAAATCCCAGCACACTAAGTTTCTCTCTTTTACAACACTGAACAGCTTAGTTTTTTGTTTTTTGCTTTTTTCTGTCATCACTGTAGTATCTAAGTTCATTGAGGACAGAAAGCTACTAATATTTTTACCTTTATTATATAGCAATCTCCAATACAGATTTAATGTTAAAAAACAAAGATAAGAAACAAAACATTTAATGGCAAATCAAGAATTCACTTAGTGTTCTTCAATTTGTTCTCTACTTGGGAAAATTCTTGTAAGGGCTCTTTAGAAAAATAAAGAATGGCAGACTATGAATCAGTCATTTCTCATTTCTTCACTCAAGAAATACTAACTGGGCATATACTACATGCCATGTGCTGTTTTGAGTAGAGAGTATTCAGAAGTGAATGTGTCAGAAACAGTCCCTAAACTCATGGATGATGCATTGTAAAGGGGGAAAATTCAAGAATTAAATGTTATTCCTGACTGTGATGAGTGATAAGAAATAGAACGCACACACTGTTAAGGATGTCTAGGAGAAAATCCTTTAACAATAAGTGAGTGAGAGTCTAAACAAAGTTACTCAAGAAAGGAAACACCAGCGAGGCTGGGAAACCCTCATGTTTTTTTTCTACTGTGATGTCCTCATATGTCATCTTATTAGGGAATGTTTGAGTTCATTTCCTCGTACCAAATGGATTTCTTCCACAAACTAAGAAGAAATACAGAGAGAGAATCAAATACACAAAGAGATATTTTCTCATGCTCCATATACCTCAACTAACTAAATAACAACCTAAGCCAAAAATGTGGGATAATTACAACTGTCCTTTCATTTTGTTAACCATAGTAACTACAAATGTAATTCTCCCAATATGATATTGAAACACATCCAGAGAGTACCGATCAAGCAACCAACATCCACTGGATTGGGAGGGGGTGCCACAAGGAAGGCATACAGAGAAACTAAAATTTTCAAACTGAAAACACCATTAATAATTAGAGATTACATATTTTGTGAACCAGATAAAGGTTTTATCAAAAAGCGAGAGAGAGAGAGATTTCTCCCTCAGATTCAATCATTTATCATGACTTATTGTTTAATACCCTTAGCACGTCAGGAGCTTTATAAAAAATGCTTTCTTGTCTCCCATAGTGGAAGAAGTCAAGCCCCAAACACCCTCCCCCAGCCATCTCTGGTGAATGGAGCAAGTCATTAAAGAGGAATTTGAATTGAGGAGTTTTTCATGGGATTTTCTGTCAAGACTTCTAAATAGACAGCCAATGAATGGGCCCTTACTTACAAACACAGCCTTGTTGCATGCGGGCTGAGCAAACAGACACCATTGTGGGGACAGGTGGAAAAGAAATATGAATGGACAGTGCAGTTTGCTGCTGTGGAGAATCTCATTACCAACTGACTTTGTGCATGGCCTCCACGTCTGGGAGAGTAGCCACCCTTCCACAAACCCTCCGTCTTTTCCCATGTGCATCTTAAAAATCAGCAACAATAGGAGGCACAATTTGAAATTCTTTAGAGGAGAAATGTCTTTTTTCCATCCCTCTTCTTCCCATTATTTCAAACACAATTCTAATTCAGGAGTTCAGCTACTGTACCTTTCTCATGGGAATTGAAAAGACTAAATGAAAGTATGAGTATTTCTTTCTTGGGAGAGTACTGCAAACAAGTTTTTTGTAACCCAACAGTCCTCACAGTGCTAATGGACATACCAAAACAGACAGAGCCCTGTGTCCTACTGCCCACATACAGGCCTTTCTAGAAGAATTGTGTGATCCTTACAACCTGTAGGAGACCAACATGAGTGTTCAGCTATCATTCCCAGGAGATAAGTAGGCAATAAAGAACTTCCCACAGCATTGACCTTGAATAAATGGTATTGATATAGACCAAGTGCCTGTTGACACTTTGTCCCTCTTTCAAGTAAGTGTCAAATGACAGGAGTAACTTCCCAGGTCAAAACTCTGGGGGAGAACTTTGTCCTCTATGGAGAAAAGCAGAAATACTTTGGGGGCTTATAAGTACATGGGGATAGATTAGTTGCAACAATATTATGCACTAGCAGAATAACAAGAGACCAACCTTTCATTTATTGCATATCTTTTTCTAAGCAGCACAGAGCAAACCAGTAAACTATGACATCATGTAGAAGGAGTTCCAGGCTGAGCTTGCACAGAGCCTACTGAGGTAGTTATGACAGGTCTAACTGGTGAGCTGTGCCCCTAGGAAGTCTATTAGCATGAAAGCTGGGGGAATATCCTTGAAACACAAAACTAAAGCCAGTAGGTTCTAAAAGAAGCAGAACAGGGTACTATAAGCTACAGGAGCAAAAGAGAGATTCTGAGTATATGATGGTCACTTGGATTTATCTCCTCATCAAGACCCCTTTGTACTCAGACTTCAGTTTTCTGAAGAGCAAAGGACTGTTAAAGCAAAAACCTGAGAAAAATCTGCTTCACGGAAGACACTGGGGCAAATGCAAACAGTGCAGGAAATCCATAGATGTCTTAGAGATACAATATCTCTAACTACCCAACACAAACCTGGGCTCCTGGACCCCAACTGCTGCAAGATTCACCTATGCTGATGGGTAGCAGTTGTATCTGGTGGACAAGGTAGCCTCTTGGAGGTAGCTGTGATTAAAATGCAGTGGGAGAGTCAGGCAGCCTCTAGTGACAAGGGTACCATTGGGGGTGGTATTCCCTGAAGCCACCTGGGCTACACAGTCCAGTGGACTGTAATGGAAATCAACGTCCACTGAGGAAAAGGGCTCATTGACCAAAGCAAGCAGCAATGGCTAGTCACAAAGAAGGCTAGAAGAGGTAATGGCAAAGATGCTCTATGGTCTCTGACTCACTTCCTTTGTGAGCACACAGAGGATACTCCTTGGGTACTTCCAGAAATACTTAACTGTGGTAAGAATCCGAGAAACGTGGCTGACACATGGAATATGCCCACTTGACATCCATCATCAACCATGAGATTCATTAAAACTCACATGCACACGGCGTCCTCTCCCCCACACTACTGTCAAAGCGGAATTGAGGTGTGGTACAAGGTAATAGGGTTTCTGTAGCAAATTCACTGAAACATACAGAAATTATAAATAAAGACCAGTATGTTAACTCCCCATTATAATTTCCCATAGCAGTTATTTTAAAAAAAAATCATACATAATTCAAAACCCTAGTTTCACTCTGAGCTCAGGGGTGAAAGCACCTAGGAAAATACAAACCTAGCAAGCTCAGTTTTTGTCTCTTTTTGACCATCATACCATATCCTTCTTGCCACCTCAGATTGCTCCTCTTAATCATCAGCTGTGTTTGGTTTGTTCATTTCTTGCCTATCCTTCAAAATCTTACTATTTTGTCTCCATAGCTTTTTGCGTCCCTCCCTCTCAATGAGCCTCCTCTCTCATTTCCTCATAATGGGGAGACTTTAGGATTTTAAATGACCACAATCTTAATCTGAGACACTAATATCAGCAAAAAATCTAAAGCGAGTTTAGGCTGCATTAGTAGAGGCACGGTGTCTAGAATAAGGGAGATCATTTGGCTCTATTTGGCATTGGCCAGATTACGTGTCTCATCTTAATTGTTTTCAGAGCATATCACATGTTAAAGAGACCACAACCAGAGAGTAAGCGCTTTGAGAATTATGACTATTACATCCCTTGTATCTGGCACACTGTGACACAGAAGGTACACTGAATAAATATATCTCAGACTCTCAGCTTTTCTCTTCCTGCACAGAAGTTGTACAAATAAGGCTAGAGGCTGGACTTAGGAGCTAAACTTCCTGAGTTCAAAATTCCACCTCCACCATTTATTTATTAAAGGATCTGGATCAATTTAAGTTCTAAACAAGCTCTTTGGCTCAGTTTACACAACCATCAACCAAGCACATTATAACATACACTCCCCAGGGTTAATGTGAAAATTAAATTAGTTAGAATTTTTTACTAAAGCATTCGCAGAAATCAGTCTAAAAAAAGGAGTAAGATTTGAGAAAAACCTACTATCAAAAAAACAACCAACATTGTATTTATGCCTTTGTATATTGACATGGATCTAAAACATTTTCTGTTTTAAGATACAGATAAAATTTGAAATATAACTCTGTATACTATCTAAGCAATTTTGCACCTGCCTTGTAAAACCTTTTAGTATATGGGTTCTAATATTTTTTTTTTTCCTTTGGCTATAGGGTGTAGATAAATTTAAGAGACAATGGAACACTGTAACCAACAGTCTCCAGGAATATTGCTCCTAACAGTAGTCAAGTGACTAGGCATTTGATTCCAGCCAGTCTTTTCAGTGAGAAGGCAAAAAGAACTCAGTCCTGGAGTTTACTTGAGGACCTCATGTTTCAAATAATGCTGGAACTAGCAGCTCTCTTTAGTTCATCTTACGGATCTGCTTATGGTATCAGGCAGCAAAGCTATGCCATGCCTTGGATTCCCATTTTCTATATTCAGTTTGGACGGGGATTCTGAAGGCTCATGAAAGCATGATCAATTAAGGAATCAGTTCTCAGTGCTGATGGGGCCTACAGTTGCATACTCATTTTGCATATCTTACACATTCTGTGTTTGATGTGTCACACTTCTTACAGAAACCAAAAGAAGAAAGTGTACTCAGGCTTCTCCATCATTTTATGGAAACAAATGAGAACAGAATAAAAAGAGGGGAAAAAGTCAAAATAGTTTTATGATTGCTTGGTAGTTAATGTGTTTTAGTTAGGTCATATTAACTTTTTATAAAGGTACATCTACCTTCTTTACTGTATTTTTCAATTATGGCATAAAACACATGTTCCATGTTCTTTCTAAGCATTATTAATAACTCATGCGTAAAGTCAGTGGTTTTGTGGTGACTTAACCAAGGAATATATTTTGGCATTTAAGAGTTAAATGGCCTGTCTAAACTCAGAAATTCTTTGTAGAGGCAGTGATCCAATTCTTATTATTTTACTAACTACAATAAATCATTTACTAAATGATGTTAAATTGTATTAGCAAACGTAGAGCATATAAGACTGTAAGAGTTATCTTACACAGGCTTTTCAGCCTCCAATTCTCTCCACCATATGCCACATATCTGACATGCTGCCCATCTCCTACATTTCCTGTTTTGTGACAGTCAATGGAAGTATGGGTTTCCATTTCTTAATTATAGCATAAGTCTATGGATATTATCCCACGCCATTTTTACTATCTCAAGCAGATACTAGAATTAGAAGGCAGCTCTCTACTGAGGCAGGAACAAATTAGACTGACACACTTTATAAGTTAACTGAAGTTTTAATGCCAGCTAATGTTAAGGCTAGTTGATACCATGCCACGCTATCAATATAGAAGACCTGTTTCCTGGTTTTTGACTGAGTTTATGCCAAAAAAAAAAAAAAAAAAAAAAAACTACCCACAAACTACCCAAAATCTGATGACTTTTCTTCCTGGGTTTTCTATATTCCCCATACCCTCTGCTTAAGTTTTTAGATCCTGTAATTTCTTAAGTGGTCCAATGTATCTCTAAGCCCTTCAAAACTCCATCATTCACAGCTTTCATATCTCCTGAGACTCAAAAATACCTTTCCATGACACAGTCTAAATGTGAAAAGGGTTAAACCAATTGCATGGGCTCTGCCAGGAGAATAGTTTCATATGCATACAGTGGGCAGTACCATAGCATATACACCAGTCGACAGTAATGTTTGGGAATTCAGATTATGGAGCAACCTGCCTTCAAATCCCAATTTGCTACTTACTCAGTGTGTGATCGTCTTAGTCTATTAGAGCAGCTATAACAGAATACCAGAGTGTAGTAGAAGCCTTAGCAGCTTTGTGTGTGTGTGTGTTTTGTAATGTAAGGGCCTGACTTCACCTTTGACTGACGAGGCGTACACTTCAAACTAAAATGGCTATCTTGAATAAACACATGGCCAACCACACAACTAAATACAGAGACAGGATACCTCCCCATACGGAAGCTCTTGTTTGATTTTGATAACTGACCATTTGGTCCACTTGTTTTTTCTCTTTAAATTCCCTTCCTGTGGGGGAATATTAAATTGACCAATAAAGAGTGAGCCCGAGACACCCTGAGGCCCCATCCACAGTCCCCATAAAAGCAGAATCCCAGGCCCACATGCTCTCTCTCTATTCATGACATTGCTATGTAGCCCTAGGTATACTGTGTAATTTCTAGGTTCTGTAAATAATACATTTATTTTGTCAAAGTTCCTTGATGGTTATTCACTGAGGGCATCTTGTAATCATATAAGAACCCCATGGGCTGGTCCAAACACAATATTTGTTAATGATAGGCTGAGATCAGCATAAAACACATAAATTAGATAGCTTATAAACAACAGAAACTAATTTCTTACAGTTCTGGATTCTGGTAAGGCCAAGATCAATGAGCCAACAGATTCATTGTCTGGTGAGAGCCCATTTCCTAGTTCATAGAGGACAATCTTCTCAGTGTGCCCTCACATGGTGAAAGGAGAAAGGACCTCTCTGGGGTCTCTTTTATAAGGACACTAATCCCATTCATGAGGACTCCACCCTCATGACCAAATCACCTTCCTAAGGCCCTACCTCTAAATACCATCACGCTGCGAATTAAGTTTCAACACTTGAATTTGTGAGGGACATATATGTTTAGTCTGCAACAGTAACCTTGAGAAATTTGTTTAACATCTTTGTGTCCCTAGGTCTGTGAGGATTTTCTGAGTTAAATACATATGAATTAATGAGACCTGGGCCCAGCATAATGCAACCTTATTACTACATCTAGATGGGTTTTCTTTTCTTTTTTTTTTTTTTTTTTTATTTTTAAAGATTTTATTTATTTATTTGACAGAGAGATAGACAGAAGAGCACAAGCAGAGGGAATGGCAGAGGAAGAGGGAGAAGCAGGCTCTGCACTGAGCAGGGAACCCGATGCGGGACTCGATCCCAGGACCCTGAGATCATGACCTGAGCCGAAGGCAGACGCTTAACCATCTGAGCCACCCAGGCGCCCCCTAGATGGGTTTTCTTTAGTGTACTACAGTTTATGTTTCTCAGAGTCCAAAGGAAATGATAGAAGCATACACTAATGGAAACATGCAGTAGAATGGGACACAGTTTCATGACCTCCAGAGTCACCCTGGGCCCCTGTTTTCCTAAATATGGGATGGGAAGCATGTTTTCAGGTGGCAAGGACAAAAAACACTTGGTTTCCTTGGATATAGCAGGCTTCAGCCCTACACTTATATTTCTCAAAGAAAGAAACTAGATTTGGGTTTGTCTTTTTTTTTTTTTAAGAAAATATATGGAATAATTCCACTGATCACAGTCCATGTCAAACATTTCAAGTTGTCTGGCCTTCCACATGCCAGGCTCATCTTGGGGCCATTTTGCAATTGTCCTGAACCAATATACTAAGATAAAGGCAGTAATTAGTTTTACTTCACTTTCTGAACTTTAGAGCTTTAGCAGTGAAGCAAGCTCTGGATAAACATGAGGGTTCTGGATAACTATGTTTCAGGAATCACAGATACATAGATGTCTCGTCCTTCATTTCATCCAATTGGCGGTAGGCCAATTCTAGAATTGATTAAATTCAGAATTTCTGTAGAAATTCTCTTTAGAGCAATTCTCTGTGATAATGCTTAGGACATACTCAAGTATGTTTAAAGCATTGTTAAAGAGGGTTTACTCGGTCCCATTAATATTACTACTAATAGATGGACTTAATACTCTAATATGGTTAGAGAATGCAAATCATCTGATTTAGAAAATAGTATATCTGTGATTCATTCTGTAATCCAAACAGTCCTTACCATATGCCTAAAAATGTGATTAGTTGTTCAGTGGTCTGAAAATATGAGGAAGATTCTCCTGTTTCTAAATAGCTGCTGTGATTTCTTTTCTTGTAATGCTATCATTAGCCAGAAATTGTCATATTATCCATTCATTTCTTCATATAAATAATTCTCTCCTTTATTATCTTTCAACCATGTGAATATGTTTAGGGAGGTTGACCTAAAGACACACTAATGCCTTGATAGATATTATTTTTTTCTTTGAAGCCAAGGTCCTTGGGAATTGGTTGGGGATGGGGAGCAGTGAATGGTGGAATAATGTTTAAAACATACAATAGGGGCACCTGGGTGGCTCAGTCTGTTAAGTGACTGCCTTCAGCTCAGGTCATGATTCCAAGGTCCTGGGATCAAGCCCCACGTTGGACTCCTTGTTTAATGGGGTGCCTGCTTCTCCCTCTCCTTCTGCCAGCTACTCTGCCTGCTTGTTCTTTCTCTCTCTCTAATATATATCTTTTAAAAAATAAAACATACAATAAAGAGAAAAGAAAGATATAGGTTAAATGCTGAATTTACCCTATCGAGTCTAGAACCAGATTTCTAAACACCCCTTAAATGCCTAAACTTCAGTTTCATTGTATATATTATACCACTAAATTTAGCCTATAGAGTAAAATAATGGTTATAATAACATTTATTGAACACCTAATATGTTCTAGGCACCGTACTAGTTGAGAAAGTTATAGAATTAGATAATATATAGTTACAGGTATACATACTATCTAAAGTTTATAATCACACCTCTAGGTTAAAGTTATGATGTCAGGTTCACATATGATTAAGTGTATAATACAGTGCTCTTTGGTACTGTTGTAAAGAGACTCAAGACTACAATTAAGCTTGAAAGATGCTTTTGAGCTATTTGAATAAAAATATGATAAAAAGAGAAAACCCCAGTGCAGTATAAAACTAGATGAATTTAAACTTTCCTAGAATACTCATCTCAAAAACATTTTTAAAGTATTAAGTGTGCTGATGGTCATCTATGTCAACAGTTTGCTGAAGTGTGAGTGATCTTGAGCAAGTAATTGATGACTCACTAATAAGATTTCATCATCTACAAAATAAGACCAATTATAGTTGTTCCACATATCTTATAGTTTTGTGAAAGGTGAAATGAGAATTTCTAATAGGAGAAGGATAGTCTTCTGAGTAATTAGCCCGGCTCCATTAGTTCAATGGTTGAAAGCATAGTGCCCTGAGATTACCTATGATCTCAAACCATCTGAGCCTGTTTATTTTTTTAATCTCTAATATAGAAAGAGCAATATTTACATTTGGTTATCAGTCTCTACAATGACCACCAAGGATCCTCATGACCTTGAGGAGATGGATCTCTCCCATATTAAATAGGATTGACCAGTGTAATCAGTAGAATATGGCAAACGTGGCTGTGGGTGATTTCAGAGGTTAGGTCATAGGACACTGCCACCTCCATTTTGCTTCTTGAATTGCTTGCTTTGAGGGAAGCCAGCTTCCATGTCAGGAGGACACCTAAGTAGCCCTAAGAGATAACTCTCGTGAAGAGGAACTGACATATACTGCCAACCCCCAACACCAACTCACCAGGCCGTGTGGGTAAACCACCTTAGAAGTAGATCCTCCAACCCTAATCAAGATTTCAGATAAATGCAACCCTAGCCAACTTCTTGACTGTAACTTCATGACAAACCCCTAGCCAGAACTATTCATATAAGCTTCCCTTAATTCCTTACACACAGAAACTATGAGAGATAATGGTTGTTTATTATTGGTTTAAATCACTAAGTTTTGAGTTAATTTGTTAATTAGACAGAGATTACCAACATGGAAAAGCAAACCTACCTTAGAGAATAATTGTGAGTTTTAGAGAAAATTTCTCTATTCACATTTACACACTGTGTCTGTACATACAGTAAGAGCTCAATAAAGAGGTATTGTATGAAGTTGGGCCATCACTGTAAACGATACCAAGATACAGTATTCACTTTAATATTGTTATTATGAACTATAATTTTTTTAATGTCTACCCAGAAAGAATTCCTTTCTTTTCCCTTAAATAATATCCTGGGATTTCATGGTGGATCCTCTTTATATTTCAGAGTCAAGGATTTTCAGTGACAATAGACACCATTTTCAGCTCCAGGAGAATGTTTCTGGCAATAGTAATCAGCTTAGGAGTGTATAAGTGATGAAGAAAAGTCAAGCCTTTCTTGAAATGTTGCTAGTGGTGTTTTCTTTGTCTATAACTGAATGCAGAAATGTGTATCATATACTGTGGCTAACAGAAATTCTTTAACCATGAGAGCAGACACTCATTGGATGATGAAGGGTCTCTGAATGGCACAAAAAAAAAAATAGGCAGAAATTTTGGAGTTTTGTTGATTAAATCAATTAGACATGAAGCCCACCCTACCTCAGGGCTTTCCAATTATGAGAGCCAGGGCATTGCTTTTTATGGTCCAATGCAATAGTAACTGATTCAAATATTTCATTAAAAAGCAGTATGTAGCAAGATGGCGGAGGAATAGGAGACCTGGATTTCATCTCCTCTCAGGAATTCAGCTGGATAGGGATCAAACCATTCTGAACACCTACAAACTCAAAAGGAGATCGAAGAAAAGAAGAGCAACAACTTTCTCATCAGAAAAGCGACCACTTTCTGGAAGGTAGGACGTGCGGAGAAGTGAATCCGAGGCGATATTCGGGAGGATAGACGGCGGGGGAGGGGCCTCCGTCGGCCGCTTCTGGCAAGTGATAGAGCCGCGGAGCACAAAATCGGAACTTTTAAAAGTCTGCTCCGCTGAGGGACGTCACTCTGGTGGCTAAGCGGGGGGTGGAACCCTCCGGGACAGTGTGGTCTCAGGACCCTCGGGGTCACAGAAAGACCGGGGGTGCCTGAGTGTGGCAGAGCTCCCAGGTATCGGAGCAGGGAAGCCGGCTGCAGAGGCGGAGCCCAGGCGCGGGCTCTCAGCTCGGGGTTGCCATAAACCGTGATCCGCGGCACAGTCAGGCCACTGCTCCTCCAGCAGGGACCCAACAAGCGGCAGATCCGGGGAGACTCACCTTCCTCCCCCGGGAGGAGCCGCGCGGGAGTGCACCGCAGGGATCTGCTGGGTTTGGAGACTCCACCCGGGGTCGGGTGCCAGAGATAGAAACGCGCGGTCACAGGCCGGGTGAGCACGGAGTGCGGCTGGAGACCGGGGAGACGGGAGTGACTGACGGCTTTTCTCTGGGGGCTCACTGAGAGGCAGGGCCCGAGTTCTCGGCTCCTCCGGGGCAGAGATTGGAAGGCCGCCATTTTCACTCTCCGCCTCCGAGCTGTACGGAAAGCTCGCAGGGAACAAAAGCCCGGGAGAGCAAACCCGAGCAGATTACTTAGCCGGGAGGGGGCAAGGGCAGGGCAATTCTGCCTCCGGCAGAGACATTTGGAAACCACGGCAACAGGCCCCTCCCCAGAAGATCAGCGAGAACAGCCAGCCAAGGCCAAGTTTACCGATCAATGGGAACGGCAGAACTCCAGCGCTAGGGGACTACTGCACATAGAATTCATGGCTTTTTTACCATGATTCTTTAGTCTTTCAAAGTTAATTTTTTTTTTAACTGTCTTTTTTTCTTTTTTTTTCTTTTTGAATTTTTCTTTTTCCCTTTTTCAACCAACATCTTATCAATCCCTTTTTTTAAAAAAAAAACATTTTTATTTTTCATTTTTAGAGTCATATTCTATCCCTTCATAGTAGTTACCCGTATTTTTGGCTTATATATATAAGTTGTTCTCTCTTTAAAATTTTGAGATAGTTTCTTCTAACAGATTAAAATATACCCTAAATCTCTAGTATATGGTGTTTTCTATTCCCCTGCCTGATCACATCCTCTCCCTTTTTTTTTCTTTTTTTAAATCCTCTTCTTTCTTTTTTTCAAACAACTTCTTATCAATTCCTTTTATAAAATTTTTTATAATTTCCATCTTTACAGTCATATTCCATCCCTTCATCATATCAACCCTTATTTTTGTACATATATAAGTTTTTCTTTCTTTAAAATTTTGGGAGGCACTTTCTTCTAAAAGACCAAAATACACCCCAAATCTAGTGGGTGGAACTGATCTATATACCAGCCTGATCATATTTGATCACATTCTGGTTTTTTTGTTGTTGTTGTTGTTGTTTTGTTTTGTTTGTTTTTGTTTTTATCTTTATCTTTTTCTTTTTTTTCTTTTTCTTTTTCTTTTTCCTCTCTTTCCCTTTCTTTTCCCACTGCTTCAAGTCTTTTCTGATTTGTTTAGAGTATATTTTCTGGGGACGTTGTTACTCTGCTAGCATTTTGTTCTCTCATTAATCTATTCTCCTCTGCACAAAATGACAAGACGGAAAAAATCACCTCAATAAAAAGAACAAGAGGTAGTACCGACTGCCAGGGACCTACTCAATACGGACATTAGTACAATGTCAGATCTAGAGTTCAGAATCATCACTTTAAAGATACTAGCTGGGCTTGAAAAAAATATGGAAGTTATTAGAGAAACCCTTTCTGGAGAAGTAAAAGAACTAAAATCCAACCAAGTAGAAATCAAAAAGGCTATTAATGAGGTGCAATCAAAAATGGGGGCGCTAACTGCTAGGATAAATGAGGCAGAAGAGAGAATCAGTAATATAGAAGATGAAATGATGGAAAATAAAGAAGCTGAGAAAAAGAGAGATAAACAACTACTGGATCACGAGGGCAGAATTCGAGAGATAAGCGATACCATAAGACGAAACAACATTAGAATAATTGGGATCCCAGAAGAAGAAGAAAGAGAGAGAGGGGCAGAAGGTATAATGGAGCAAATTATAGCAGAGAACTTCCCTAATTTGGGAAAGGAAACAGGCATGAAAATCCAGGAAGCACAGAGAACCCCTCTCAAAATCAATAAAAATAGGTCAACACCCCGACATCTAATAGTAAAACTTACGAGTCTCATAGACAAAGAGAAAATCCTGAAAGCAGCTCGGGAGAAGAGATATGTAACCTACAAGGGTAGAAACATTAGATCGGCAACAGACCTATCCACAGAGACCTGGCAGGCCAGAAAGGACTGGCAGGATATATTCAGAGCACTAAATGAGAAAAATATGCAGCCAAGAATACTCTATCCAGCTAGGCTGTCATTGAAAATTGAAGGAGAGATAAAAAGCTTCCAGGACAAACAAAAACTAAAGGAATTTGCAAACACAAAACCAGCCCTACAGGAAATCTTGAAAGGGGTCCTCTAAGCAAAGAGAGAGCCTAAAAGCAATATAGACCAGAAAGGAACACAGACAATATACAGTAACAGTCACCCTACAGGCAATACAATGGCACTAAATTCCTATCTTTCAATAGTTACCCTGAATGTAAATGGGCTAAATGCCCAATCAAAAGACACAGGCTATCAGACTGGACTAAAAAACAAGACCCATCAATATGCTGTCTGCAAGAGACTCATTTTAGAACCAAAGACACCCCCAGATTGAAAGTGAGGGGGTGGAAAACCATTTACCATGCTAATGGACACCAAAAGAAAGCTGGGGTGGCAATCCTTATATCAGACAAATTAGATTTTAAACCAAAGACTGTAATAAGAGATGAGGAAGAACACTATATCCTACTTAAAGGATCTATCCAACAAGAAGATCTAACAATTGTAAATATCTATGCCCCTAACATGGGAGCAGCCAATTATATAAGGCAATTAATAACAAAAGCAAAGAAACACATCGACAACAATACAATAATAGTGGGGGACTTTAACACCCCCCTCACTGAAATGGACAGATCATCTAAGCAAAAGATCAACAAGGAAATAAAGACTTTAAATGACACACTGGACCAAATGGACTTTACAGACATATTCAGAACATTCCACCCCAAAGCAACGGAATACACATTCTTCTCTAGTGCCCATGGAACATTCTCCAGAATAGATCACATCCTAGGTCATAAATCAGGTCTCAACCGGTACCAAAAGATTGGGATCATTCCCTGCCTATTTTCAGACCACAATGCTTTGAAACTAGAACTCAATCACAAGAGGAAAGTCGGAAAGAACTCAAATACATGGAGGCTAAAGAGCATCCTACTGAAGAATGAATGGGTCAACCAGGAAATTAAAGAAGAATTAAAAAAATACATGGAAACCAATGAAAATGAAAACACAACTATTCAAAATCTTTGGGATGCAGCAAAGGCAGTCCTAAGAGGAAAGTATATAGCAATACAAGCCTTTCTCAAGAAACAAGAAAGGTCTCAAGTACACAACCTAACCCTCCACCTAAAGGAGCTGGAGAAAGAACAGCAAATAAAGCCTAAACCCAGCAGGAGAAGAGAAATAATCAAGATCAGAGCAGAAATCAATGAAATAGAAGCTAAAAGAACAGTAGAACAGATCAACGAAACTAGGAGCTGGTTCTTTGAAAGAATTAACAAGATTGATAAACCCCTGGCCAGACTTATCAAAAAGAGAAGAGAAATGACCCAAATCAACAAAATCATGAATGAAAGAGGAGAGATCACAACCAACACCAAAGAAATACAAACAATTATAAGAACATATTATGAGCAACTCTATGCCAGCAAATTAGATAACCTGGAAGAAATGGATGCATTCCTAGAGATGTATCAACTACCAAAACTGAACCAGGATGAAATAGAAAACCTGAACAGACCTATAACCACTAAGGAAATTGAAGCAGTCATCAAAAATCTCCCAAAAAACAAAAGCCCAGGTCCAGATGGCTTCCCAGGGGAATTCTACCAAACATTTCAAGAAGAATTAATACCTATTCTTCTGAAACTGTTCCAAAAAATAGAAATGGAAGGAAAACTTCCAAACTCATTTTATGAGGCCAGCATTACCTTGATCCCAAAACCAGACAAAGACCCCATCAAAAAGGAGAATTACAGACCAATATCTTTGATGAACATGGATGCAAAAATTCTCACCAAAATACTAGCCAATAGGATCCAACAGTACATTAAAAGGATTATTCACCATGACCAAGTGGGATTTATCCCTGGGCTGCAAGGTTGGTTCAACATCCGCAAATCAATCAATGTGATACAATACATTAACAAAAGAAAGAACAAGAATCATATGATCCTCTCAATAGATGCAGAAAAAGCATTTGACAAAGTACAGCATCCTTTCTTGATCAAAACTCTTCAGAGTATAGGGATAGAGGGTACATACCTCAATATCATAAAAGCCATCTATGAAAAACCTACAGCGAATATCATTCTCAATGGGGAAAAACTGAGAGCTTTCCCCCTAAGGTCAGGAACGCGGCAGGGATGTCCACTATCACCACTGCTATTCAACATAGTATTGGAAGTCCTAGCCACAGCAATCAGACAACAAAAAGAAATCAAAGGCATCCAAATTGGCAAAGAAGAAGTCAAACTCTCACTCTTTGCAGATGATATGATACTTTATGTGGAAAACCCAAAAGACTCCACCCCAAAACTGCTAGAACTCATACAGGAATTCAGTCAAGTGGCAGGATATAAAATCAATGCACAGAAGTCAGTGGCATTCCTATACACCAACAACAAGACAGAAGAAAGAGAAATTAAGGAGTTGATCCCATTTACAATTGCACCCAAAACCATAAGATACCTAGGAATAAATCTAACCAAAGAGACAAAGATCTGTACTCAGAAAACTATAAAATACTCATGAAAGAAATGGAGGAAGACACAAAGAAATGGAAAAACGTTCCATGCTCATGGATTGGAAGAACAAATAATGTGAAGATGTCAATGCTACCTAGAGCAATCTAAACATTCAATGCAATCCCCATCAAAATACCATCCACTTTTTTCAAAGAAATGGAACAAATAATCCTAAAATTTGTATGGAACCAGAAAAGACCCCGCATAGCCAGAGGAATGTTGAAAAAGAAAAGCAAAGCCGGCAGCATCACAATTCCGGACTTCCAGCTCTATTACAAAGCTGTCATCATCAAGACAGCATGGTACTGGCACAAAAACAGACACATAGATCAATGGAACAGAATAGAGAGCCCAGAAATGGACCCTCAACTCTATGGTCAACTCATCTTTGACAAAGCAGGAAAGAATGTCCAATGGAATAAAGACAGTCTCTTCAACAAATGGTGTTGGGAAAATTGGAGAGCCACATGCAGAAGAATGAAACTGGACCATTTCCTTACACCACACACAAAAATAGACTCCAAATGGTTGAAAGACCTCAATGTGAGACAGGAGTCCATCAAAATCCTAAAGGAGAACACGGGCAGCAACCTCTTCGACCTCAGCCGAAGCAACTTCTTCCTAGAAACATCACCAAAGGCAAGGGAAGCAAGGGCAAAAATGAACTATTGGGACTTCATCAAGATAAAAAGCTTTTGCAAAGCAAAGGAAACAGTGAACAAAACCAAAAGACAACCAACAGAATGGGAGAAGATATTTGCAAATGACATATCAGATAAAGGGCTAGTATCCAAAATCTATAAAGAACTCATCAAACTCAACACCCAAAGAACAAAGAATCCAATCAAGAAATGGGCAGAAGACATGAACAGACATTTTTCCAAAGAAGACATCCAAATGGCCAACAGACACATGAAAAAGTGCTCAATATCGCTCGGCATCAGGGAAATCCAAATCAAAACCTCAATGAGATACCACCTCACACCAGTCAGAATGGCTAAAATTAGCAAGTCAGGAAACGACAGATGTTGGCGGGGATGCGGAGAAAGGGGAACCCTCCTACACTGTTGGTGGGAATGCAAGCTGGTGCAGCCGCTCTGGAAAACAGTATGGAGGTTCCTCAAAAAGTTGAAAATAGAACTACCATATGATCCAGCAATTGCACTACTGGGTATTTACCCCAAAGATACAAAAGTAGGGATCCGAAGGGGTACGTGCACCCCGATGTTTATAGCAGCAATGTCCACAATAGCCAAACTGTGGAAAGAGCCAAGATGTCCATCAACAGATGAATGGATAAAGAAGAGGTGGTATATATATACAATGGAATATTATGCAGCCATCAAAAGGAATGAGATCTTGCCATTTGCAACGACGTGGATGGAACTGGAGGGTATTATGTTGAGTGAAATAAGTCAAACAGAGAAAGACATGTATCATATGATCTCACTGATATGAGGAATTCTTAATTGCAGGAAACAAACTGAGGGTTGCTGGAGTGGGGGGTGGGGTGGGAGGGATGGGGTGACTGGGTGATAGACACTGGGGAGGGTATGTGCTCTGGTAAGCACTGTGAATTGTGCAAGACTGTTGAATCTCAGATCTGTACCTCTGAAACAAATAATGCAATATATGTTAAGGAAAAAAAAAAAAGAAGAAGAAGAAGGTAGCGGGAGGGGAAGAATGAATCGGGGGAAATCGGAGGGGTAGACGAACCATGAGAGACGATGGACTCTGAAAAACAAACTGAGGGTTCTAGAGGGGAGGGGCGTGGGAGGATGGGTTAGCCTGGTTGTGGGTATTGAGGAGGGCACATTCTGCATGGAGCACTGGGTGTTATGCACAAACAATGAATCATGGAACACTTCATCTAAAACTAATGATGTAATGTATGGGGATTAACATAAGAATAAAAAAAATTAAAACTCAGAAAAAAAAAAGCAGTATGTAAGGATAATATGTGCAATTTCTATCTTTTTATTACCTCTATCTTGATATATTATCTATAGGAATAAAAAAGTTTATTTTAAGGATTGCAAGTCTCATTTATTGGAACCTCCATTCCACTGGATTATGAATTATAGATTTTTACATAATGGTTCATTTTGGAGGACTCCTCATATTTAGAGCTATTGTTTTCTACTCTCTTGCCTTTCTATCATAATTATCCTTTGTTAAATCTACTTCACTGTATCTCTGCCACTTATTGTAGCAAAAAAAAAACTATTGCTATTCAGAAAAGAAAGCAGACAGTTAGTTTAATATTTGAAAGGCAGCAGCCACTGTATATGAGAATTCACCACCACATTTTTTTTAATACCATTCATTCACTTGAAATCAGATTCTGGAATTTGTCCTTGTCAGCATGAAATGAAACCACAAGGCTGATTCCAAGAGAACTGGCAAGGAACTGCACTGGATATGCAGAGAGTCAGAGAACACTGACTCCCGTTGTGTGACCTTGTGGGAAGCTGGTTCTCCCAGACATTCGAACTCATTAGCTTCAGAACTGGGATTCTGCAAAGAAGCCAACAGTTCCCTTTTCTGTACACAGACATCTTGATCTCAGAAGTTAGCTCAGAGCCCTCCTGATAGACAGCTTAGCATACAGAAAAGAACATAGGTTTCTGTATCAAACGCCCAGATCCAGCGCAAGTTAGTCTAGATCAGGCAAACCTGAGTTCACCTCCAGTTTCCTTGCTGCACGACTCTTTGGCTTGGAAAAATCATTTAACCTAGCTAAGCCACTGCTTTCTCATCTTCAAATGGGGAAGGATACAATATATTTCAAATGATTAGTGGAAATTAAAATAAGACTACACATGTTAACTACAAGTGACAAGTCTTGCCTATAGTAGGTAAGAGTTCCTTTCCCTTCTTTTCTATTTCCATAATATTGCCCTAAGAATAACTTTTGAAATCAGCTTATTGAAAAAAAAAATGCAACCAATACAAAAATGGTTTAAGATGAAATTTAAAATATCACACCACTTTTACATCTCCACTCCTTTGTTCACACCCACATTCCACCTCCAAGTTAAACTTAATAAGGGCTCTGTGCATAGTCTTCCAGAATTTTCCCCTAGAGTTATAACAATGCATTTGTTTTATTTGTATTTTATTGTTATCACCATGCTGCAAATACCTTTATAGTCTAGATAGAATAAACACCCCCCTGAGTTGTCAAGCACAGGAGACATGAAGGGAAATAAGACTAGGCAATAATAGGTACTAACAGGTAAGGCTAGGAAGTATATGGCATTGGCAGTGGGGTTTTTATTCACATATGAAAAATGTGAAGAATAAGACACTATTTTTTTGTTGTTGTTTTAAGTAGGATCCATGCCCAGATCAAGAGATCTGGGCCTGAGATCAAGAACTGAGCTGAGATCCAGAGTTGGATGCTTAACTGACTGAACCACTCAGGAGCCCCTAATTTTTAAAGTGTCAAGGACTCTCATAAAGGGTCAATTGATACACTCTTCCTGTATCTTTCTGGTATTCACCTGTCAAAAGCCCTGAAATAACAGTATTTTGAAATGGTAGGTCTATTTCTAGGAACTTATCCCAAACAAATAATTAAATGCATATTCAAAGATTTTGCTATAAATTTATGTGGCATAGAACTATCCACAGAATCCAAAAAAAGTGGGGGGGGGGATGTATATCCAATAATAAAAGATTGACTCCATGAAGAATAGGACATACATTCAACAGAATACAATGCAGATATTAAAGTAATGCTATAAAAGTAATATTTAACAACATGAAGAGAAGCTCATTTTATATTGTTGGAAAAACGAAGTTATAAAACAATATATAGAGCATAATCCCATTTTGGATATTTACCAATGAAGGATAATCACTGATAAATGGTATTCAGTAATAAAGATTATACACTAATGTGCTAACAGTAGATATTTTTAGCTGTGGATTTGTAACTATCTTCTTCTAATGACATCTATACTTTCCAGGTTTTTCTAGAAAGAAAAGGCATAGTTTTCCTGCCATGCCATATACTTCCTAGCCTTACCTGTTAGTACAAATGATTCACATTAAAAGAGATAGACCAAACTCAGTTGTCTTACTTAATTAGCAGTGATTTCAGTATTCCCTCAAGATCTGGCTTCCCAATTGTTCCTTCTTCTCATAAAAGATTTGGGTGCAGATTTTCAAATATAATCAGAGTTGCTATTTGTAGCACTATGTCCTTATATTCTGCTGTCTGCTTTTCTCACCATCCCTCCATGTCATTATCTGCTTTTGCTCTCAAGCCTATATATTGCTACTCAAGCTGTTGGTGACCTTCTCTCAAAAAATAAACATCAGATACCTTTCTCCCTTCCACTCCTCCTAATTAGCTCTTTCAGAGGGTTTTTCCACTGTGTGAATTTGTGATTATGTAGAGTGTGTGTGTGTGTGTGTGTGTGTCTTTTATTTCACTAGCTTCTCCTTTCCAGGGGATAGAAATTCTGGAAAGGAGCTTAGTTTAGGGATTGTCACACACAACTTCACACTCTAGCTCACCGACACTGAACACCCAGATTCTGCTGCCAATTCTTTCATATTCTACCTGAATTCACTAACAGTAAATTTCTTTCAGAGCATCAGTATTTTACCAAGCAGATCCCTTTAGGTCTGTCCATCACTGAACCCCAATTTTAGACCAAGTTCATACACTCTTCCACAGATTTCTACAGCCAAAATAATCACAATGTGGTTGGGCATCTGTTTTAGGTCTCACACCTTCTGTGACAGTCTTGAAGCTGACTGACTAACAGCATACAAAGGAGACCCCAATGTCACATGATGCCAAATGAGATTATCTATGAGCCATGCTAACCACTGTTACTGAATAAGAAAAAAAAAAATACTTTTAACACATTAGCATTACCATAACATTTGCATCAAAAAGACACAAAATACTGCATAATAGAAACAAAACACTGTGTAAATAAAATAATTCTAGATTTAAATCTGCCACATAGTAACTTTGATAAATCAATGCATACCTGTAAGCATTAATTTCTCTGTCAAATTAGGCATTCATGTATGTAGGTATATTCTAAGGGGCATTGTAGGTAGAAAGTAACAGGTCTTTCCAGAATGAGGCAACCACATTTCATTGGCACAATGCATATTTTAACACAACATAAATTCAAATATACCCTACATACCATCATTGCCAACTAAAGTTTGACTTGGAATTTTTATCTTCCAAGACTTAACAGTTGAAAAGTATTTAATTTTGACTGTAGTACACAATCTTTTCATTTTTTAAAAAAAGCATATCATACACTCTTTACAAAAAGTGAAAAGATTGCATACTATGTTAACTTTTTTACTCTTACATTTACTTTTTTTTTTTTTTTTTTTTTTTTTTTTTAATCTTTTTTTTTTTTAAAGATTTTATTTATTTATTTGAGACAGAGAGAATGAGAGGGAGGAGGGTCAGAGGGAGAAGCAGACTCCCCGCCGAGCAGGGAGCCCGATGCGGGACTCGATCCCAGGACTCCAGGATCATGACCTGAGCCAAAGGCAGTCGCTTAACAACTGAGCCACCCAGGCGCCCTACATTTACTTTTTTACTTTTTACTTTAACCCAATCATTTACTACAGACATTGACAATACAAACAAAATCCAATTTGCACAGTTATTTTTGGCCAATATCCTCAAGAAAAAAAGACGTTTGTGCATCTCCATAGTTTTACATCGTGGTTTTGTTTTAAATCAAAGGTGTTTCTTGTGAAAGCTTCCTCAAACTTTAGATTCACAAATGACCTTAACTACACTTTGGGGAATGGTAATCCATCCTTCTATAATGAAAGACACACAAGAAAAGCTTCAATGAGGAAACAAATCTTGTGGAAAATGGTTCAGCAGTCACAGTCAACAGGTCAAGGCTTTTCAGATGGTGAATCACTCTTGATTCTGTGAAAATTGCTTTCAATAGAATGGTGATTTCCATTTCTGTCTAATTAGACATCTATAGTACATTATACTAGTCCTTTTCTTCACCTCTACACACACATTTGCCAAAACAAGTGCTCCAGTTAACTTTTGTTGTATGTAAAATGACTCTTTTCCCAAATGAGTTCAACTTCCAGATATCCCTTTTTAGTAACTGCGTTAGTTTTCTGTTGCTTTACAAGTGCAAACTTAGTGGCTTAGAACAACACTCATTTATTACCTTCCACTTTCTTTCCTGATTCCAGAAGTCCTGATGGCCAAACTTATTTCTCTGCTCAGACTCTCACACTCAAAATGTCAGCTGACTGTGTTTACATTTGAGACTTCAAGGAATTCCCAAACACTTCCAGGTTGTTGGCAGAAATCAGTTCTTTGTGGTTGTAGGAATGAGGTCCTCTCTTCTTGACTGCTTAGCAACTCTCATGTCCTAGAGGCTGCTCATAGTTCCCAGATGTGGGACTTCTCTTGGGTGCTTGTCAACATCATGATCAACAGCAAGATCCCTCATGAAAACCTTCCTCACATCTTCAAACTCTGTCTTCCTCTTCCACAATTAGCCAGAGGAAACTCCTTGTTTTCAGGGCTCCTGTAATTAGCGTAGGCCCACCCTAATTATCTCCCTCCCTCAAGGTCAACTGATTAATAGCCTTAATGAAGTCTGCAAGATCCATTTGTCATGTAAATCAACAGTAACAATTGTAGAGTAACAAGAAGGGGCAGAGCGCATATCAAGGTCTCTAAAATTAGGGTGAAGGAGTCATTTCAGAACTCTACCTACCACAGTAATGAATGAAAAACAACTGAATTCTACTTTCTTGAAGATAATTCTTCCAGTTTTACACAATTCTAAGGTACAGGGCAACTTTTTTTTTTTTTTTGAGTGTTGGCTCATCATCATAGATCTATGAGAAACTTTAGTTTCTATAACTCTATATGATCCATTGAATTTATCCAATGATCTTAACCAATCTACAATCTACAGATTCCCTTGGAAGCATAATAATAATAATGAACAGGTCTTAATGATTTACCTGGTGCCAGGCCCTGTTTTCAGCATTTCACTTGATTTCACTCATAATCCCCACAATGAAACTAAGATAGACCCCCTGTTATCACCAATGCTATTTTATATGTAAGGAAATTTAAGCATAGAAAGATTAAGTGTTAAAAAAAAAAAAAAAAAAAAAAAAAAAAAAAGGTTAAGTATTTTCCCCACAATCACCCACCTTTACTATAATCAGGCATTCTAGAGCCCACAAACCTCATCTTTACTTTAAACTGTTTCTATGAATCATGGTCATACAGTTATTTCCTTAAATTCCACTTCTGATGAAAAGCTCAAGATATTACAAGAGACTTTATTGTGATTTTGGCAATCTGTAATTACTAGAAAAATTATTCGCCCTTACTTTAAATTTTTTTTTTTTTTTTTTTAGAAATACTACTCATTTGTCTAGGTCTATCCTCTGCAAAAATTTGAAATACATTTTAATGTCTGATTTTTTTTCTTAATCTGATGGGTCTTTAAGATTTTAAATCACTTATCAAGACTCCCTTAGGTCGTTTCTCCAGTCTAAATATCCCTTGTTACTTCAGTAGTTCCCTGTGTGATACAGGCTCCAAAACCTTTACTAATCTAAATGTTGTCTAGTTAATTCTTAAATATCTTTAAATGTGTTCTGTCAAATGCAACCCAAAATGCTAATCTTTGTGATGATTTTAAAGAATACATGGGTGTCAGTCATCATATGTCAGGTTACCACCCCCAGCCAAATCTCATTCACTTAATACAAAATGTATTTTAATTGTGTTCTATATCCAGTGTGAGTTGGAAGGGATTCTCATCATCATCACTCAGTGAAGAGACTGAAAAGTTTCCAGCTGAACATCTGTTTCCACCATCAAGGGGACAGATAGAAAAACATGCAGCAGAGTCTTGCCCTGGTACTTAAAACTTCCTCCGTGGCAAGAACACACACATACACAAGCCCAAATGTGCTTATGTGTACACACACTCACATACACCTATTTTTTTGTTCAAATGCATTAGTCAAAGCAAGTTATATGGCCCTGCCAGACTTCAAAGAGAGTCTGAACACAAGTATAATCCTATTAAATACACAAAAAGAAGAAAAGTAGTGAAATAAAAAAAAAAAAGAGTATCATCAGTATAAAAGTCAGGTTATGCCACCATAAAAATACCACTTAATGACTCTTGATGACAGAATGTGTAAAATGTTCTTCTCTTAAAAAATATCTACATAGGGGCGCCTGGGTGGCTCCATGGGTTGGGCGTCTGCCTTCGGCTCAGGTCATGGTCCTGGGGTGGTGGGATCGAGCCCCACATCGGGCTCCCTGCTCAGCGGGAAGCGTGCTTCTCCCTCTCCCACTCCCCCTGCTTGTGTTCCCTCTCTTGGCTGTGTCTCTGTCAAATAAATGAATAAAATCTTTAAAAAAAAAAATACCTACATAATCTCTTATTTTCTTTGATCCATTGCTCTCTGTGACCTGAATGCCAGCCTCATATCTGCACAGCCTAAGACTGTGTCAGTGTTGAAGACAGTCATGCCACCATATTCCCCTTAAGCCACCAGCAGAGAGATTACAAACAATAATGCCTTGCAGACTGCTATGCTACTCCTAAACTTTTCCGAGAGGACATCATGGGATAAACTAAATCTATCCAAGTTTTCTGATCAAAATAATAAAGTAATGGGGAAACGGGGAATAAGATGAAGACATCATATACTGCCACACTGCACATGCCATTTCACTTTGTGATCAACATTAAAGGAAGAGAAAAACACACTTTATGGGAATGCCAGTTCGTCTCTTCCAACTGTGAAACATACTGCAATATCCACTTAAAGGAAAATGGATTTGCTTAACGTTACTCATCCATCCCCCTTGCTGCCTGCCAGCAATATACCTAACTAAAATTGTAAAGGATCAATGAGCTTTCCTTATAACTCTCTTCCTTACCATGACTGAAGCACGATTTTCATGTGAGAGGATTGCCTTAACTAGAACCTGGTGAATGACGCCAAGGAAAATATTTAAAAGAATGTTTGGCTTTCCAGTGAGGGAATTGAAATAAAAGTTCTGCGGGCCACTTTATATTTAAAGGGGAATTTCAAAGTATTCTACTGTATTTTAAAGAAGGGGGCCATGGGGCACCTGGGTGGCTCAGTCGTTAAGCATCTGCCTTCGGCTCAGGTCATGGCCCCAGGGTCCTGGGATTGAGCCCTACATCGGGCTCCCTGCTTGGCGGGAAGCCTGCTTCTCCTTCTCCCACTCCCCCTGCTTGTGTTCCCTCTCTCACTGTGCCTCTCTCTCTGTCAAATAAATAAATAAAATCTTTAAAAAAAAAAAAGAAGGGGACCACTTCGTTGTAAGCAAAGTTCTGAACCAGCCACAACATAGAAAGCAAATCAAACACATCTTCATTTTGATAGATATCAAAAGTACTTAAGGGGGCGCCTGGGTGGCTTAGTGGGTTAAGCGTCTGACTCTGGATTCAGCTCAGATCATCACCTTAGAGTCCTGAAATCGAGCCCCACCTAGGGCTTCCTGCTGGGTGTTGAGCCTACTTAAGACTCTCTCTCTCTCCCTCTGCCCCTCCCCATACACACTTCTCTCTCTCTCTCCCACTCTAAAAAAAAAAAAAAAAGTACTTAAGAAAAGTATACATTAACATTAAAATACAGTTTCTTAAATTGTGGTCTGTAGACCACCTTTACCAAATTACCTAGAGAGTTTAAAATGCAGACACCCATGGTCCCATTTTCAAATTTCAACATCCCAGGAAAGAGGTCTTCATGCTAATGTTAGAAATACTATTTTAGGAGAAAAGTGAGTTGAAATCACAGAAAGATTCTTAAAGACATGAGTATCGGAAGAATATTACTTTAGAGAATTTCTGTAAGGTTTAAATGACATGCGATCTGTAAAGCACTTACAACAGCACCACACAGACTCAATAAACATTAGTGCCTTCTAAAATGTCCTCCAAACAATAAGAACTGGTATTCTGTTGCAAGACCCAAAGTTGTCATAAAGCCAAATGTCAATAGGGTGAAGAGACTCAGTGAGCTGATATTTTACCAGCATAGTCAGGGATGTGGGAAAAATAAAAATGAAGTCTGAAGAATACATTTAGAAGGGAGTAAGCTTTTTATGTCTATCAACCCATCTTTTCTCAAATCTCCCCTTCATCTTGCTGTGTATTTTTTTTTCTTAGAAAGGTATTTTAGTAATATCTTGGAATTTTATACCTGTATCATGAATTTAACTCACAAGTTTGATTTCTGTATTTGAAAGCACATGCACAGTGCATAATTTGAAAGACTTTCCAAATTCATTCTTGGAGCTCAGGTGGAATTCTGTTAATGGTGATTTCTTACCTTCATGTTGAGGGAAAGTTCATATAAAAACCTTAACACAATATGTTATGTCAGTAAAGCCAGGATGTGTCATGCCTGGTTACAAATTTGAAATACATCATGTATACTATGTCCAAACACCCCAAAAGAAATCACGTCTGTCTAAGAAGAGTGTTTTACAATCCGTTGTAAAATAATGGGGAGAGGAGAGCGCCTGGGTGGCTCAGTTAAGCGTCTGCCTTCGGCTCAGGTCATGATCCCAGGGTCCTGGGATCGAGTCCCACATCGGGCTCCCTGCTCTGTGGGGAGCCTGCTTCTCCCTCTCCTCCCCACTTGTGTTCTCTCTCTATCTCTGTCTCTCTCTCTCAAATAAATAAAATCTAAAAAAAAAAAAATTTTTTTTAAATAATGGGGAGAGGAACTGAAGTGGCTCAGTCGGTTAAGCATCGGACAGGGTTTCAGCTCAGGTCATGATCTCAGTGTTGTGGGATCGAGCCCTGCGATGGGCTCTGCACTCAGCACAAAGTCTGCTTAATACTCTCTCTCCCTCTGCTTCTCCCCTCTGCTTGCGTGTGGGCTTTCTGTAAAATAAATAAATCCTTAAAAAATAAAATAATGGGAGAAAAGTGAGGGGGAAAGTCAGAAAAGAAATGGAGGAAAACAAAACACTATGCCTTATACAAAACATACTCAATTACTTTTGTGAATGGATTTTCTACAGAACAAACACTCTCTCCCTGTTTACTGAAAACTGAATGTCACTTGTGCCAGATTACAGTTTTTGCCATGATAATAGCTAACGACACCAGAAGATGCTTAGGGATTCTGATTTTTTGTGTCTAAAGTAAGTTCAAAATTTGCAGTATTTATTGATCAAATGCCATGTTCTTAGAATTGTATAGTCCTTATATACTCTCCTATAAAATACAGGTAATAATAACAACTGTCCCCTAAAATGACATTCTACTTACAGAATTCTTGTCTTTAGAGTGTGTGTATACACACGTGCATGTGGGCACACACACCTATTAAAGAAACGTAGAAAGAGTTAGCCTGCATTCTGGATGTGTATTCAGGGGTCCAGACCCTAAGTGAGATTGTATGCAAAATTCTGAGTATAGGTTTTTCTTTTTTCTCAGAAGCAGTTCCATTTTACTTAGATTTTTTAAAAGCTTTTTGACACATAAAATTTAAGAATGAGTAATGTAGATAAGGTGTAGCAGTGTTTTTCAATTTTCTTGGCCACAATACACAGCAAGATACAGACTTTACATTGTGACCTAACACACGAGGACACATGTGTACACACGTATGCACCTGTAACAAAACTTTCACAAGCCAGTACTAACCCTTCCGAGGTGCAGTGCATTCTGATACCCTGCAGTTTTCATGTCAGGTACTATAACTCCTGGTACTCTATCACAATTAAGAGAAGCTGGTAGACAATATAGAAATCTCATATATAGCATGGCATTCCTGACACCACAACATCCTTGCAGATTACGCTGTCAATCATCATACGCAGAGAGGGCAAGAAATCCATTTCTTACAGTGGTCTTGTCAATGAGCAGATCCCAATAACTATTTATGAGCTGCAGAGGCCAAGTTAAGGCTGAGATACAGGAGACTGAGGATTTAATTGGGTCAAATGCAGTAGACCTCATTAAAGCCCATTCTCTTTCTTTATATGTTAACATATTCTGGGGAAAAGGCGACCTACCTGCCTTCTTCATGGTCCGGGAATTATAATTAGTATTTTAATTAAGAAAAGTTAGGGCTAATCTCCCTTGATTTTTCAATTAGAATGTAGTTGGTATGCCACGGTCTCTCAGAATATGTAGCCTGAACCATGGAGGAGCAGCTAGAAGCTTCTTGGTGGCACTTCCATAGTCCTTCAAACAAATAACAAAACATTACCTTCGATCTCTCTTTGATATGTTAGTGTCAAAATATGTGATTTTTTTTGTTTTATCCCTTACCATTTGGGTTTTCATCAATGAATACAGGAAAAAATGGATTTTTAATCATAAATTGGTTTCTAATACTCCAAATTACATACTATGTATTAGGGCCTGAGCTAATGTTTATATGCTTTAAGTTTATAAAAGTGTATTCAGTAGGGGTATTAGTGTGCATAAAGTCTTATTTTTCATGTGTCACCCCTTGTGGGTCTCATGCCCCCCCTTCTGACAGGTGGTTCAGGTGGTTCTCTGTGCATTTCTGGAAGACCCCAGGGGTGTCTCCTGTGTGACTAGAAGAAAACGGATTCCCTGCTGGTACCATTGCTGCCATGAATTTTGTCTTGACTTCTCCCCAGGCTACCTGGGTCCGTCAGTTCCCTTCCTTCCTGTCCCTTCACAGACAGGCATAGGGGGACAACTCCTTCCCTTGCAAGAATAGCAGAAGTCCCTTTGGTCCCTGCCTTCTGGGGAAGATCTCCCCTTCCCACTACTTCTTTGAGATATGCCCCGAAGCAATGCTCTTTAGGCTTCACTGTTTATTTGTAGAATAGCTCTTTTGAATTTTACTTTGAGCCCTCTCTCCCTCTCCTTAGTTCATGCATGTGTGTGTATACCTAGAATGGGTTAGGGTTAAGGATATACTCAAGGTAAAGCCACCATACTAGGCCTCCATGTAGCAATTCCCTCTGCCAACAACAGCTCTTTATGAGTCCTGCTTGTCTTTCCCATCCCTTTTGGTCAGGTGGCTTAAGCTAGTTCTCTTCTTATGCGTGGCATGTTGGCTCTCCTGCACGTAGCCCTCTATGGCACCAATGTCAACAGTCTTTCAGATGATGGGCAATTCCTAGCCACCAGCAGACTCTCCCATCTGAGGATTTCCACAGGCACGCCTCAGTTATGACGTAAGAGGTTTCTGTCAGAAAGTCCCCTTTCCCTGGTTGTTAGATGTTCGAGTACCTCTGATACTCAAGACAGGCCTTTATTTCATGAGTACTTTTGCTTCTAATCTTCTGAACTATCTTGTGCTTTGGATAGTTTTATCCTCATGTTGTAGCTGGGAACATTGAGCCTGATAAGATTCCGGTGATTTAGCCAAATAAAACTATGCAAATAAGATGTGAGCAGAGGTTTGCATCCAAGCCTGGATGTACTCTGAATACCAGGCCTCACCTTATTCAACTTCAACTGAAGAACAGGTGTTTCACGCATGACCAAAGCAAACAAATGTTACATTCTTGTTTAAATGTCAGTGGCCCCGGGTGCCTGGGTGGGTCAGTTGGTTAAGCGACTGCATTTGACTCAGGTCATGATCCCGGAGTCCGAGGATCAAGTCCCACATCGGGCTCCCTGCTCAGCAGGGAGTCTGCTTCTCCCTCTGACCCTCCCCCTTCTCGTGCTCTCTCTCTCTCAAATAAATGAATACAACCTTTAAAAAAAAATTGTCATTGGCCTACTTAACTTCTGGGTGCTTTCTTCAAGACTATAGACTGGTAACTTATGATATAATTTATCAAGTTAGCATGTTCCATTCTATATGCTATTCACACTAACTGGCTCCTTTAACAGCTGGATATCCTTCCATTCTGTTCAAACTCTGAAGAATCTCAAGTCTATATTCTCAGCTACAATCTTCCTCTTGAGCCCCAGACCAAAATGTCTAGATACCTAAGCGACATATCCATGTAGAAACACAGATACACATCAAATGTCATAGGTCAAGAAGGACTAAGCTTATGATTCTTCTTGCAGTATGTGCCTTCCATGGTACCAGTTTGGGTTAACTTTACCCAGTCACCCCATAGCAAAATAGAACCATGACCCAAACATCTACAACTCTTCTTTTTCCTTATCTCTCCCTTCCAATCAGTCCCCAGGTTGTAATGTTTTTCAAATATATCTCTTTTCCTTTATATTTACTTTTACTGCCCTGGTTCCAATCTCCCTGATTCCTCATTCCTTGCAATCTCTTTTCCAAATTGACATTAATAATAAAGGCTACTTAGTTATGCCCATTCCCTCACTATCTCCACTTCAAAGTTCTAAGAGTGTACAATCCCACCCATCAGCATGAGTTTGGAAATGTAGGGCTGTTTCGCCATTATAGTGATGAGAAACTGTGAGGACATATAATGTGCAGAGCTGACAAATCTTGCAATGCATGGACAGTTCCACAGGAGGAGGAATTGTGCCAATCCTGCACAACTTCAGAAACCCCACTGGACACTGAGTAGATTAATATACACACATACACACACACGTATGTATACATTATTATCTTAATACTGGACCTTCATTTCATTTTACAAAAAACCCACATTGAATTCAAGACTACTACCTGATGGAAATGGAGAGAAAATGGAACTTTGGAACTAAACAGAACACTTCTCCGCTTTGGAAACTACATCAATACAGCCATGTAGGTCATAGTGATGGACACACCAATGCAACACAGCTGTATCAGTTTACATTTGCAGCTGTGGCATTCTTGAGTACAGGTGAGAGCATCTGACTATTAAATGCTCTCTGTAATTGTGCATAAGGATCTATTTACTAAAATATATATATTTTATGATAAATTATTCTCCTTTTTCATTAAGAGCACAGTTTTGATTTTTCATTTTAATTATCTGTGTCGATGAATTATTTATGAATTTTAACTTCAAATTATTAAAGAGTGCTGCAAAATATTTTATAAAAATAGAGTTGTTGAGTCTACTTTGGTTGAAAACAATTTACCTAAAGTTGATGTAAGAAGGAATCAGAGACCAACAACACTTAGTCCCTATTTACTTCTCTCATCCCTTCTATTCCTCTATAAACACCCTGAGTTTCTGCTCAAATGTAGATTTTTTTTTTTTGCTCATGCTAATCTTTCTGTTTAAAATGACATTACTATATTTTTTTTCTCTCCCTGAACTTACCAAAAGCCTGTTCTTGGCAGAAAGTAAAACATGCATGGATGTATTTTATATGTTTAGTGTTCTCTTTGGCAAATTACAAGAAATATTTCTGAACTTGGCTAGCCAACATCCATTCTCCTTCCTAACAGCAGCATTATTCCTCCTTGGATAAAGTCTGCTGGGATTGTAGTCAGGAGCTTGGCACTGCACTGGCTAAAGAAATAAGCTCAAGATACAACCTAGGTCTATTGAAAATTATTGTCTTCAAATCCTGAGCTGAGGGGGGAGAAAATAAAAATAAACAAAAATCTGAAAAAATTGGATTTCATCCATTTTAGACTCAGGTTCTGAACAAAGTACTTTGGTTATGAGACCATTCCTTCCCAGCACTGTAAACTTAAATAATATAGTGCTTTAGCATCATGGGGTTCTTTTTGGAAATAACTTGCTCTATAATTGGCCAGCTGCCAGCAATGACAAAAGCCAGATATGCAACGTGCAAGTTATTCTCTCAAATCACTAGACTGCTTACCTTCGCTTAATTCTCTAAATATATGATATCAGCTGACCAAACCAATACATTCTGCAGAAAGGGAAATTACCATAAGCATATAAATTCCTGAGAGCTTCATCTCTACTATGGCTTGGAGTGTTTTTATGTTTCAGACTACAATACACTGAACTTTTTTTGCTTATGATATTTTCCAGTATAAAAAAGATATAACACTTCTAGCAAAACTCTATTAAGAAATCTTGTTCCATTGGTTGTTTTACCCCACAAGGAATAAAATTAGCCTTTCTTTTAAAAATAATAATTTTAAGCTCTGTCAATTCTTCCATGATGGATGAGTTTGTTCTTCAATCCAAAGTGCTTTTAGCAATTTGGGGTTTACCCATTGCTGCATAGTTAGCAATGACCCTCGAAATATTTTGTAAGCCAGTAAGAGATGAAATCTTGATTCTTCTAATATGTAAGGCAGAATGAATAGAAATCTCAACTCTTCTTCTTAGCAGTTGAATGACTCAAAGTAAATTCTCCCTATGTGCCTCACAGTATTGCCTATGCACTGCAGGACATAAATCAAGGTGGCTATGAAACATGCTTGAGTCTTGGTCTTAGCCTCTACACTGTTAGATGAACCAATCAACCCCCACCAAAGGGCCAGGGGGGGTGTTGATGAACTGGCACAATCACACACCTGAGCACCGGATTATGTAGAATACTAGTCTTAGACTGCCCTACTCTAGACATAAATTAAGATGTCAGTGTGTCATAATAAATGTGACGAAAAGTAATCTTAAAGTTTATTCCATTTTCTGGATCAATCCCAGATAATGGGACTCTCAGATTCTCCTTCCTTTTGCTCAAACATAAAGCAGAAATAAAATGGAGAAAATGGGTTTTCTCATTTCTTACTTCTAAAGTAACTAGATTTGGGTGTGGGGGGATGGTTTGTTGGGAAGGGGAGCATAGTATGTGATGGTAGGACCCGCAGCACCATGCCCATGGAAGGAAAGAAGGGAAAATGAACTTTAGTTTGAGCCCTGAGAATCACATTGTTGTTTCCACGGGACAATCTATGAAACTATATTTGATTGCAGCAAAGCAAAGGTTTCTCTTATAAAAGTTTCTGGATTCAGAAGAAAGAAAAACAAAGGTAAACAGGTTTTTCAATAAAACAATGTAGACATCTGTTTCTGAAGTGGAAATCATATTTAAAAGTACAAACTATTGGGTGCCTGGGTGGCTCAGTTGGTTAAGCGACTGCCTTCAGCTCAGGTCATGATCCCAGGGTCCTGGGATCGAGTCCCACATCGGGCTCCCTGCTCTGCGGGGAGCCTGCTTCTCCCTCTCCCACTCCCCCTGCTTGTGTTCCCTCTCTCGCTGTGTCTCTCTCTGTCAAATAAATAAATAAAATCTTTAAAAAAAATAAAAATAAAAAAAATAAAAGTACAAACTATTACTATGCACTTGTAAATTAAGATATACCATTTTAATAAGAAAAGGCCAAGCTAAGCAAAGGAGAATGGTTCTTCCTATTAAAAGAAAAATATATTCCCTAAATACTTTATAATTGATGACTCCAGGCATGGCAAGACTTCTACTGATTTTTAAAGTATTGATCAAAATAAATTTTTGAGCAAAATACTGAAGGGGCCTACATCTTTTCCTCCCTCAAACATATAGAATGCTCAGTCTTCTATTGGTTTATTCTAGAATGAATTAGAATACCAATAAAATCATTAAAAGATCAATAATAAAGTTTTAAGAATGACATGGGCATCCTGCTTTACATGTTTGCATGTCCTAAGAATTATTATTCAGGTAAATTTCATCTGGCTCAAGTTTCAATACTGGGCACCCATTTATGAAATTTATAGACTACATGACCAGCAATAATAGATACTCCAACTAAAACTCGTAAGTGTGGAAATATTAAAAAAGCTAAATGTCTGTGTATTAGCTGGCTGTTTTTAACAGGTTTACCTTTTCTGTTACTGGCATTCAAGCAAGTGAGCTAAAAGGCCTTTAATTTGACAACACTTTTGCAGACAAAACTACTCCTCATAGAAATAAAAGGCAGCTATTAACATGTTGTATTCTGCAGCCTAATTTGTTTTTACAGATCAACATTAATCTGCTTTTATTTGGTTGACATCATGCAGTTGGTTGCAAATGCTAATTAAGCACGTTGGTTTCTTTTGTCAATCTATGACAATAAGCAAGAGAGAAAATACTTCTGGAAAAAAGTTAATTAGTTAGATACCCCCTCCTACTTCTATGTTTCATAATTTTCTCAGAGAGTTGTTTTCTAGAACACTTCACATTTGATGCCCTATCACCTTCTTCCCCCTCTTTGGAAATCTTCTCCTTTCAGGTTTTATTAGCAAATCGTTTATTAAGTAAAGACATAGAGCCTAGAGGTGGGACTAAGTAAGAGGTTACCATATAGAGGAGGTGAGATAAGAATTTAAAGGGAGCCTCTAGGAATCCACTCTAGTTCTCCAAACTCCTAGTGCTTTACCCATTATAATAGCACAGCCTGACTGCCTCCACAAACGTTTATAGTTTGCTGGCTTTGCATAGAGGTTTAAAATTTTAAACTCCTAATGTTAGGGAGCTTTTGTAACAGCTTCCCTGACAATCATTGGCCTCCACCGGTGTTCTCTATCCCAGTTAATGCCTTATCATTTTCACAGTTGGTCCAGATAGAAAATTGGGGCCATTTTAGATTTTCCTTCTCCTTTCCTCTCCGCCCCTCTTCAAACAATGGGCAAATCCTATAAAATTGCTGACACTGATTCAGCACTTCTCCATACCTAACAGGCATTAGATGCTCTGATACTCGTCAAATACAATGATAAAACTGAGTTTCTTCCTCTAAGGATCTCACCCAATGCCTTACTTCTCAAATCCAAACCCTCCAGCCTATCAGGCCATCAGCCTTCTCTCTGGCTACAACCTACCCAGTCATGGATACTGTAATCAAGCATCCAGTGTCCCCTCCAAACACCCACAATCCAGGCATATCTATCTATTAAAAATCCCCAAATGCACCCTCAACCTCATCAGTATCTGTTTATTTTATCCCATTGCCTATGTGTGAACTGTTTGATTCCACAAACGTTTATCAGAACCTAATACATATTAAACATAGCACTTGGAGTATTAAGATAAATCAAACGTGGTCTCTATTCTAATGGATTCTCTGTCATTGGTAAAGGCAGACCAGTAAATTAAAAATCCCAGAGCACTAAAAGTGCAGAGGGTTATACAAGAGAGAAATTCAACCTTCCTTTTGACCTGACCAAATTTTATCTAATTTTCAAGTTCAGGTTGAAGGCTTAAGACTCCATGACCGTGTTGAGATGTCAAAATGCTCCCCACCCCCATCTTTAGTCTCTAATTTCTTACTGAGTTTTATTTTTCTTCACAACACTTGCCTCTGTCTGATATTGTTGTATGGGTTCTTCTTTACTGTGTGATTTCTCCATAGATGCAAGATTCATAAGGAGAGAGATTCTGTATTTATTCATTCACTCGTGTATTCAACAAGTACATATTAGGTACCTATTGTGCATTCCCCACTTTATTCCCAGAATCTGTGCTTACAATAGTCTTTGATTCATAACAGGTCATCAGTAAGTTCTTGATTTTTAGGAAATGAAGGAATATATAAGGGACTGAAGCTTCCCTGAGATGCATTATAATCTCTCTCCCCTGTTCTTCCATTGACCTTTTTTTCTCTTCTCCAAACTTCTTGTTGGTATTGTGTATTTTTTTTAATGTTGCACAAGTATATCTCATTCACTAAATCACAAGTCCTGGAGAAGAAGGAGCATGGCATTCATATTTGTAATTCTGCATGATATCTAGCTCATTGACATTCTACCAATAGAAATGAATGGCCAGGCATACCAAGAAGAAATTTAGATCCATTTTGTTATGGAGTGAATTTAGTCTATTGCTTATACCTGGGTGGCCATATTTTCCTATCTGGCAATCCCACGAGACTTTGTCACTTACTCCTTTGTGCCTCATGCAAACATGATTGTATGAAGAGCTTAGATGTTGTAGCCTTTCCTGAACCAAATCCAAAGCATAAAACTCAGAATTAATAGAAAAGAGGGAAATTAAAAGTTTTTAAAAGGTTTACTCTAAAAGACGATTCACTGTGAATTATAGATTTTTGTTCTTTTTAATAAGGTGCTGTAGTATAATCTAAATACGTCTCAACTTACCAAAATAAAAGATATTTTCTTACCCAGGGTTTAAGGACACATAAATTGTTTCAAGTAAGTGTGTATTTAAAATCTTTCCTCCAAACTCAGTCTCCTCAAGGACATTCATAGAGAAAAATGTACCAGGGGCCAGGAGCTACTGCCAAAATGCTAAATACAGTAGAAAGAAACAAGTTATTTTTGCCAAAGAGTCAACAAGCAAGCATGAGTGTTTGACATCATTTGGGAATTTCTGCACTGGTCCTCTGTCCTTCAGTTTTCATCCACTCTTTCTAATTCACAGATACCAGAAGATTATAAAAAGGAGACCATTAGTAGTGGAAAGAAATGTGAAGGTCCTATTTCTGTAAGGAAGACAGGAATTATTTCAAGCATCCAATCTCATGTCTCCTTTCCCTTGTGGCCTTGCCATGGCTGGTCCAGGTTTTCAGGCTGTGAGGCTGTCCAAGAGGGTCTTAGCCCCAAACCAGAGAGAAAGAAAAGGTTTTCTAGCATGTATTGACCATAGTCTTTGTGTTGAGTCCCATGCGAGGCCTTCAACAAACATCATTTAGTGTGATCTTTAAAATAATTCAATGCAATAGCCACATTATATATAAAAGTGCAGAGGTACAGAATGGACAAAAGAAACTAAGACACAAAAAGACTGAATATATGCAGTGTTGAAAGGAAAAATGAAGATATCAGAAGCAAATCTCACACAAAATTAAATCTTAAAGGCAATAAAACTTAATTGATTGCCATCTAAGCACTTAGAATTGCACTGAGCACTCTGAATACAAAATAGGAAAACAAAGTTTGTGTAGTAAGTCAGTTCTGGATTTAATTTCCAACTCTACTAAAATCTAGCTAACAACCTCAGACACACTGTTTAACATTAGACGACTCAGACAGATTCTTCATCTGTAAAATTGGAACAGCAATACCACCTCCAAAGCTTGTCACTAGAACAAAGCCAAATAATATACAAATAAAACAAAGGAGTATGTGACATGTAGCAAATGTTGAATCAACTGTGGCTAGTATCAAAATTCTGATAGACTGGCATATTTAAAGTGAGGCATCATGTTTTAAAAAGGCAAAGGTATCTACCGTATATAAATATTTGATTCACAAAGTTATCAAAGGAAATGAATAGAAATCACTTCATTGCTCTCCACTTCATTGATCTTGCTCAACCCTATACAGATAAAATATTAGAGGCAGAACACAAATTCCTAATTGAGCTTCTACAAATCTTTACTTTTAAAAGGATTCTACATAAAGAAATGGCCATGTCCTTGAATAAATCATGAGATTAAAATAATTCACAAGAAAGCACAAGTCATGATTTAATAAATTCCTTCCCTTTAGGATAGGTACCGTACATTATAAACAATATCCCCAAAGACGCCCATCTCCTAAAACTCTTAAGTATGGTCTATGACGGACTTTACCAGGAAAGAGGCCCAATGAAATGCAAGGATCCTTCAGAAGCTAGAAACTAGACAGGTAAAAGCAGTGTCCCCCTATCTAACAAGGATTCTTTCATCAGTTCCTCTTGCCTAGTTCAACATCAAAGAGCTTAGGGATGGATATCATAAAACGCTACCATGACCCAAACTCCTGTTTAAAGCACTCTCTCTACCCTTCCACTGTAGCAAATAAAGGCATCACAAGCAAGTTATTTTTTAAACAACACATGTTTCTAACAGTTTGAGCTACGCAAGTGTACTTTGTACCTGGAGTGATGGTTGTTTAAGTGCTTTTACCAGAGTATGCTCGGCTCTCTTCCCTACAGAAACTCTAAGTGCAAAATATGTAACTCAGAATTTTACAGACAGCATCAGAGGACATCTCACAATGCAGGCCATTTCCTATTTATTGAGTAATATTCCCAAAAAGGTAACCAGCTGGTCTCTAGTCCCAGTGAAGTTCAAGCAAATGGCTTTTAGCTGAGCAAAAGGCTGAAGCTGAGGATAAAAAAAGTCCTGATGGAAAACTAAATATATAAATGAAAGACTCCAGAACTTTAGGAAATATCCCCTACATATTTATTAAATAGTAGGAAGAAGTTCAAAAAGCAAAGGTAACTTAAATGTAACTAAGCACTTTCATGGGCTACATTATTTTACGCTATCCTCATAATAATTCTATGTAGTAGTCTTTATGCTCATCTTTTTTACAGAAAGGGAACACTGAGGACAAAAGGATTGACTGGTTTTCCAAGCCCTACATGGATAAGATGTTAGAGGCAAAAGAGAGTTCTTATTTTTATAAATTTTTGCTTTTGTAAAGATTCTACATAAAGAAATAGCCCTATTCTTCATTAAATCATGAGAGTAGAGGAATTTACAAACTAAATCCTAGATAGTCAGTTGTCCTTTTTGTAGCATCTTAAACAAGTTGGGAAAATTATTCACAAGAAAATATGAGGCGTAAGACCTACTTTGAATCTCCAAGCCCTTAATCACAACTGAGAAGATCTCAATAGAAAGTCAGATTTGTTCTCTATAATTAAGAATCTGTTTCTTGGTTTGCCTCTCTCTTTTTCCCTTTGCCTGTTTATTTTTTCTTAGATTCCATATACAAGTGAAATCCTATGGTATTTGTCTTTCTGACTCACTTCTCTTAGCAGAATACTCTCTAGCTCCATCTATGTAATTCCAAATGACAAGATTTCATTCTTTTTGATGACTTGAGTAATATTCCTGTGTGTATACGTGTGTGTGTGTGTACACCACCTCTTTTTTATCCATTCATTAGTCAATGGACACTTGGGCTGTCTCCACAATTTGGCTACTGTGTAAATAATGCAATAAACAACAGGGTGAATGTATCCCTTTCAATTAGCATTTTTGGTAAACAGCTAATGGTGCAATTGCTGGATCAGACGGTAGTTCTATTTTTAACTATTTGAGAAACCTCCATACTGTTTTCCAGAGAAACAGACTCTTAATTATAGAGAACAATGTGAGTTGCCAGAGGGGAGGGGGTGGGGAGATGGGTTATACAAGTGATGAGGATTAAGGCGGGCACTTGTGATGACCAAGAGGTGTTGTATGGAAGTGTTGAATCACTATATTGTACACCTGAAACTAATATGACACTGTATGTTAACTAACTGGAATTATTAAATAAAGACTTAAAAAGTTGGATTTGGGCTCTAGTTTCAACTTAGCACTAATCTTGGCTAAGGGACTATGTTTAAACTTAATTGAACTAATCGATTTGTAAGAAAGACAGTTAATTTAGATAAGGGCTATTGCATTTTTGTCTTCGGAGCCTTTATCCAAACAAATTCAGAGTCCCAGGACCAAATCTTTCTGTGACAGTTATTACTCATTAGTAATTAGCCTAAAAAAAGTAACTTCAAGTCTGTAAGTCTGTTTCCTCCTTTAGAAAATAAAGATGAGAGTAAAAACATAGCTTATAGTACTGCTATCGGGAAGAAATAAGACAATTTATAGATTTTTTAAGGAGAGTATTTCATATGTGGCATGCATTCAGTAAATGCTGGCTAATATTGCATAGAATCTATACTCTTTCAATTCTGAGATTTTTGCCTGCTAACTTTGGTTTTTGTACTCATTATGTTTGAGGATTCCAGGAGAAATAAAAGCCAGCAACTCTGAAGTTGGGATTGTGTCTCTCTCTTCATTAAACACTTAGTTTTCAGTAGATGTCTTAGAAGGCATGCTCTCAGGGAAAAGAAAGAAATAGCAAGGCAGAGAGTAAAAAGATTCCTAAAGGTGGTAAAATAAGCAGTTTTACCAGTATGTAAAGTGCTGGTGTTGTCTTGCAAGGAGCATTGGAGGTAGGCTAGGTGTGAAAGTGTTACTCAAGAATTAGCACAAATACCAGAGAAAAAGATTGACAGCTCTCTTTAGTGAACTTAGAATGACCTAGCTCTGTGGAAGAGAATTTAAAATATGCAGTAAGTGCTTCCGAATAAGGAAAAATAGCTCAAAAATGAGAGGTAGGCTACCAAAAACACCATGGATCATATCTGGTCATCAGACACTCATTTAAAAAGGACAAAATTACATCCTTTTTTATGTCCGTTCCCTAGGTAAGGCTCTGCACTCTCCCAGATCCTGGGCATTTTCTTCTTAACTCTTCCCCTAACTGTAGTTATTTAATAATGATGATTAGCTTTCCCCAGAATAATGTAAAGTCCGTTAAGGTTAAGGATCATACCTCCCTTCATTGCTATTAGGCTGAATTAATGGCATTTTCATTAATTAAGCACTTTCCTTAAAAGTATCTTTTTTTTTTCAGATTTAATTTATTTATTTGACAGAGAGACACAGCAAGAGATGGAACACAAGCAGGGAGAGTGGGAGAGGGAGAAGCACGCTTCCCGGAGTGGAGCGAGAGTGGGGAGCCCGATGCGGGGCTCGATCCCAGGACTCTGGGATCATGACCTGAGCCAAAGGCAGACACTTAACGACTGAGACACCCAGGCACCCCAAAAGTATCCCATGTTAAAAATAATATGAATTCTCAGTTATCTGCCTTATGAAGAGGCAGAATCAACAAAAGCCCATAATATACACCTATTCCAATAGCCATTTTTATCTTAGATAAATGCCAGAAAGTTCCCTCTTACCCCTTGGAAATCAAAATTTCCCTAACTCAGAGGCAACCACTCTCTGATTTCTATATCATACTCAGTTTTGTATGATATTGGCCTTCACATAATAAAATCATGTAATATGTACTCAGGGTCATCAGATCACACTTTGAGAACTGCTAGAATAGATGTATGATTATGATTATGTTTATAAGACATTGCCAAAGGGTTATCAATATTGGTGTATATTTTTCATTTCCACTTAAAATTTATCATTGTTAACAAGTTTCTCACATTGTTGCCAGAACTTGTTATTGCCAGTGTTTTTTATTTTACCTCGTCTAGTGAGTATAGAATGACATTTCATTGTGTTTTTAGTTAGTATTTTTCTAATGACTAATGATGTGGAACACATTTTTATGAGCTTCATGGCTATTTGTATAGCTTCGTTTATAAAATGTTTATTGAAGTTTTTTGCCTATTTCTAAAATTGGGTTGTGTTTTTTATTATTTGAGATTTTAAATCTCAATAAGATTTTTTAAAGCATGAGATTTTAAAAACAAGTTTTGGATATAATCTTTTATAGATTGTGTATTGAACACATTTTCTTCCAACCTGTGATTCACCTATTAATGCTGACTTTTGATAAGCAGAAAATTTTAATTTTAATAAAACAAATGTATCATTTTTCCTCTTATTATTGTGCTTTTCATCTCCTGACTACAAAAGCTTTGCTTTCTGAAGGTTATAAAGATGATTTCCTGTGTTGTCTTCTAGAAGCTATATGGTTTTAACTTTCAGGTTGAGATCTATGTCCCATTTAACATGAATGTCTGTATACGAAGCGAGGTAGGTAGGGGTTGAAGTTTTCTGCACCAGGAAACTGAAACATTCATTTGACTCACTTTCTTGTGATACTCACTTTATCACAGTGGTCTGAAACCAACCAGTATCTCTAAGGTATACATGTAGTTCAGAATTGATTGGGTGTTCTATTTTTATTATCTTGGATTTGAAAAATCATCTTCATCTAACTTTTTCATACACACCAATGCCTGGTTTTCTCAAAAGAGTTCCATCCCCAAGACACTTCTGAGTAGGAGAAACTTTGAAACTTCGTATCCTCCCCTAATTTTTCAGAGAAGAGAACTGAGGTAAGATTAATGACTACTCTTGAATCTCAAGGAATGATACCCATCATAACTGCCTCCATAACCACTTCTGCCACCACCATTATAATGGCAGTTAGCATCAATCCTAGAAGTTATCTCCACTGTTATGGACCCTGGACTCTGTGGATGACAGTACTACTTTAAATACTAATAGTTTTTATTTCAGGTTGATACAGTTATTTTCATAGCCTATTTTAGTTCAGATGAGGTCTAATGCTATTAGGTCATTAGCCATGTGGAGACACTACATAAACCACTTTTAGATATTGAAAGCTCTTCTCCCCCAGTAATCATTCAGTTTAGGCCCTTCATTTCCTACAGAAAGTCTTTCTAATCTCTTCCTGGGACTAATTTCAAATGACCCCCCACTTAAGAGATTGCCTCACAAACTTATTTATAGCCTGTTATAAATTAGAAACTTCTCCCCATCTGTATTTGTTTCCTAGGCGGTCATAGCAAATTACCATAGATTTGGTGACTTCAAACAACAGAAATGTATTCTCTCACAGTTCTGGAGGCCAAAGTCCAAATCAAAGTGTCAAGGAGGGTCACTCTGAAGGCTCTGTAAGGCGACCCTTCCTTGTCTCTTCCTGCCTTTTGTGGTTCTCTGTGTCTGTCTTCTCATGGACTTTTTCTCTGTGTACTTCTCCTCTTTGTATGAATCTTGGATTTAGGACCCACCCAATTAATCCAACAAGGTCTCATCACAAGATCTTTCACTTAATTATATACATAAAGACCCTTGTTCCAATGAGGTCACATTCACAGATACCAGAGGTTAGAATTTGAGTATATCTTTTGGGGACCACAATTCAACCCAGGACAACACTGATGAATCAAATACATGCGTGCATATGACTAACAACTACAGACATCTCTGCATCAAGTCACTCGATAACCGAGGAATGAGTTGTAATTAACTGATTCTTTGACTGGAATGGAAGATCAAGAATGATTAAAGAGAAAAAAAAAATTGAAAATTTTCCTCCTTCAGCAAAATTTACTTTTCTAATATCTTCTGGGCCATATGTACATAGTCAAATAATATAAATTTCAAGGAAAATGAGATTAATTTTGGATACAATTAAAATATACTTTCAGTAATGAATAACACATACATACCCTTTCTTCCAGTAGATAGGTTAATCAGAAAATTAAGTCTTAAACGAACATGTTAGTCTCAGGTTTTAAAAGCTTTGCTGGTTCAGCCCCAAAAAAGAAAACAAACTCTTCCAAAGGGAATACTTTCAGTGAAACTTAAATACTATTTTATTTTTACTTATATAATAAATGTTAATAAAATTATATATTTATTTTTCATGTATTACAATGGATTTTGATGTTTTATGTTCCAAGAAGCTCCAATTTAAATAACAGTCAACTGTTATTCAACAATCAATCACATATTATGTTTGGAGGTATTTGTACTTCACTCCAATTAGAGAACTATATTCAGGTTTAATCTTATTAAATTATCTTATATTCTTTTAAAATTCATTGTAAAGGACATCTCTTATTCAAGGTATTGGTTAATAATCTAAAATGGGTACAAAACCCAGGTGGCTTCTTCTATCACAGAGTCTTGACCAGGTCTACAATAGGTCTTATTATCTTACTGAAACTTACTTTAAATTTAATTGAAAGAAAATATACACCTTTCCACTAGTCAGAGCACATAGGTGACTTCTGCATTTTCCGCACATTTAATTGATATTCTTGTCTTTCCAGAGCTATTAAATGAGCAAACAAACCTGTTTTTCTCATGTGCAACAAATGCCTTTGGTTCCAGCTTTGATAATCTCAGTATTCATCCCCCACCACCCCAACTCCAGCTTCAGCTTGTAAATTTCTCCTCTGCCTGGAGAGTACAGCCACATATTTTTAGCCTTTCCGGATCCCAGTGATTATTTTAGGACCAATTCGCCCTCAGCTTTTCTGTAAAGCCTTTCTATCTTGACCCCTGCTCTCATTAATGAGTTTCCTTTCTCCTCAACTTCTATTGTGTTCACTGATGTTTTCTGATTGAAACAAACACACAAGACAAGCACAGTGACCATCAGCTATATTCAAGGAAGTCTGTGATACAAATATGAATAGTGTCTTCAGAATTTTACTTTTATTCCCTCAGTGAAAGGCTAGAAGCATACCTTAAATCTCTGGGTTTCCATATTGAACAACACTGAATAAAAATTGCTCGGTAATGGGCGCCTGGGTGGCTTAGTTGGTTAAGCGACTGCCTTCAGCTCAGGTCATGATCCTGGAGTCCCTGGATCGAGTCCCGCATCTGGCCCCCTGCTCAGCGGGGGGTCTGTTTCTCCCTCTGACCCTCCTCCCTCTCATGCTCTCTCTCTTTCATTCTCTCTCTCAAATAAATAAATAAAAAAAATCTTAAAAAAAAATTGCTCGGTAAATAATGTCTATTTAATCCAATATGAATAAGTGGTTATTCAAATGTGTTCAATTGCAAATTAAAATGTATATTTGAAAAATCAAGAACAAGTGGAGTGGGGAGGAAGGATACTTTAAACATTAAACATACTTTAAACATTAAATAAAATAAATAATAAATAAATAAAATAATAAATAAAAATTAACTGCTGCTTCTAATCACTGTTTCTTTGAAAGTTGGGCAGAAACTCCAACTAATAATCACTACTGACTATTAACCCCAGATGGTTTGACTCTTTCTCTTGACCCAGAAATAGAATTTCTCCAACAAAAAGAGAGATGTTGGGCAAAAGTATGGCAAAGATTATAATAAAAGGTGCTCAGATTTCATGAAAAGAGGACTGACCCCAGAGCTGTACTAGGTCCTTGCTCTTCCGTTTTATCACTAAAGCTTGGGAATCCAAGAAGCAAGTTGGCTGTTTTATTAATTACTATTACAACAGTCTGAGACACAAACTTTTCTTTGACTCAGGAAGGTAAAGATGGAGGAAGATAGGTAGCAGGGGCAGGAGATCATTATTTGTCTGTATGCCTCTTCTACTGTATTTTTTAAAAAGAAATTAATTTATTCTGTTCTAGTTTAGTCTGTCCTAGTTGCTGGATATGTAGAAATTAAAAAAATAGAACCTTGCTATTATGGTGATCCCAGTTTGGTGGGGTCCAAACTAAACTACCATCATTTCTAGGCAGGGCTACTGCAGTTGCTTCTTTCCTGGTCTTCTGGTTTCCTCTTTTGCTTCCCCTCAGGCCATTTTCCATACAGAAAATAGGATGATGCTTTAAGAATCAAATCAGGACCACTTCCCTTCTTGAACCAATGGACTTGCCACTGCCCTTGTTTTAAGTCTAAATTCTTTATCACGGCTTAGGAGGTCCCACATGATATGGTCCCTGCAGATTTCTCTGACCTCATTCAGGATCTCTGCACCAGAAACAATAAAAGCAGAGTCACAGAAGATTTTGTACTCCAAATTAAAAAATAAAAAGAGTTGCCTGGTAGATTCTAGAATGGCTAGGTATTTAGAAAAGTCTTTTGTAAAATAAACCATTTAAAATAAACATGTACATCGGGGCGCCTGGGTGGCTCAGTCGTCAAGCGTCTGCCTTCGGCTCAGGCCATGATCCCAGGGTCCTGGGATCGAGTCTCACATCGCGCTCCCTGCTCCGCGGGAAGCCTGCTTCTCCCTCTCCCACTCCCCCTGCTTGTATTCCCTCTCTCGCTGTGTCTCTCTGTCAAATAAAATCTTCAAAAAATAAAAAAGTAAAAATAAATAAATAAAATAAACATGTACATGAAAATATTTAATGAAGAGATGTGAGCAAGCTTAAAGTCACTCGGATGGCCATAGTCCATAGTGTTTGTCACCCCTACAAATTCTCTGAGGAACACAAAGGGTAAGAGGAAGATTCTAGGTCCTTGCATGCATATTCATTACACCCTCTAATTTATTACCATGTTTACCACCAAAATTGCAGAGCAAATTATATTCTATATCAGGCCCCAAGGGGATTTTCATCTTCCTAGCTTGACTGAACACCAAAAACAAAGCACATTAGAGAGAGGAATTGCAGTTAGTCATTAATATTTGATGTGATGTAGAAGTTGGTGTTCCTCAAAACACAGAGTGCTCACCCTTCCAATGCAAAATCAAAGCCATTCTAGTCATTCTCCACTTGCAGTCAGAAACCCTGCACAGAGAGGTTTTTCCCCCCAAAGAAACAATGATTAAACACGGAAAGAAGTTTCTCCCTGTGAATTCCTGCTAGGATGATTGCTCCTACTTTCATTCCTCCAGCAGAAAAAAAAAAAAAAATCACAAAACAGACCTCTGCCTTATTCCACCTTCTGTTTCTACTTCCATGAAATTAGATCAGGGTGAATTAAGAAATTATGATGTCCTAAAACAAATCCTCCATGACAATGATTAAGCCAGTATATTGCAAGTATGTTTTTTCAAAATAGTAATTGCATAAGATATCCTAGAAGAAAACCAGTATTCTGTAGTCAAAGTTTGCAAAAATACTGCAAAATATACTCTTAGAATTTTACACTGTAATTTTAAGATGCTCTAAAAAGTCCTACAGTAAACAATCCTATTTAACTTTAACATAGCATCCTAAAGTTGGCTGAATTCGGCAATCTTTTTCATGTTCTACTGATTGGCAACTAAAGTACACCATAGGCAACCAGGCTAAAGAATTTGAGAAAGGGCATTATGGGATAATGGTCAAAAATTGTCACGCTGAATTCTTTATCATCTGCTCCCAAATGTAAAATACTGAGTTTATAACTAATGCCAGACCTTAACATCATGATGTGTGCAAATATCTAAAATACAGATGATTGTCCTCATGTTCAAAATTGTCACATCAGGGAAGACTAAAAAAGTCTGATATTGCTTTGAAAAGTACACATGTCCATAGTTAATGGAAAGGATGCCATATAGATCTGCAAGGAAGGATCATTTACACCTTATCTACCACATATTAGGGTCATACACAAGGCACCACAGGGCCTATCTGAGGAAATGGACCAAAAGGCCTGAGTTACAGCAGAGGGTCATTGTTATTCAGTTACTCATAATTAATAGATTTGTTAAATTCTATTTCTCCCTACCTTAATGTCCCATTTCCAGTTTACTTATGGAATAATGCTTGCTTGTTTAATAAAGATGGCCATCTGAGGAGAATTTTAAAGCTGTAGTTTTCAAAAGCTAGAGCAGGGTAGTAACTGGGTGCCATACTGGATCTCTGACATTCCTGAATCCCTACCATACAAATACCACTTGAATATGTGCCTTAAAAATAGGAAAGGCTATAAATGTTCAGTTTTCAAATTTCAAGGTCTAAACTTTTTTTAAAATACAAAATTTCCAAGTACTTAGATTACTTCATAGTTATTTCTTCATGGATGAAATCAATCCATATCAATGGATTACTACAAAGGTACTACGTATAGGAAGTGTAGATTCTCTAATTTTACAAATGAGCTAACAGGCTTGTGAAAATCCAAGGGGCCACATCAAGATTTTGATAAAAGTGGCCTTTAAAATGTGCAGCCTGAAGTAGCCTCAGGCAGCTAGTGTCCTAGAATAGAAAGCACGGGTGGTGAACAGTAAGAACCCAGGTCTGCTATCCTTGTTTGTGAGAGGGCCCCTCTGAATTAAAATTTTAGTATTTTTCATACAAGTAAGATTACATAAGATTTTATGTGCAATTAAAACAAAGGTTCTATTGCACAGATATGTTTTTGAACCACTGGTTCCAGTTGTTTACAGATGAGGAAAAGTAAGCCGGGAGAAAACAAAGACATAAAAGTAGCTTACTGGATTGTAAGGTCATTTGGTTATGCCATCTGTCATCCACTTGATAACTGTCTGTCAATATATATTGACATCATCATTCCTTCATCATTACCTTCATCATTCTATATGAACCTCTAAAGTATCTTCCCTAATGGCAGAACCAAAACTATAGCTGACATTGCTCTTGAATTCCAAGTCTATGAGTTTTTCCCACTACTTCCTACCTAAGTTACTGAGAGATTTCTCAGAAGTGGCATAGAAAGCCCAATAGGGATTGGAGAAGACACACCATTTTTTTTTTTTTTACTGCTTCTGGCCTAATGCCTTTATTCTCTATCACAATTGCACATTTAAAATAACTCCCTTCTATTTAAAAAATAAATAAATAAAAGAGCCAAAACACAAGTCAATGTGATCAGAGATTTTAGAGAATAGTTCTCTCTTCCTGGAATCCAGAGATAAGTGAGGTGTTCTGCATTAAATAAATAAACAATCAGAACTATATCATTCATCTACCAGAGATTTAACATGCTCCAGATCTTCCACCTTACTCCATCTCAGGAAAGCAGAGAGCTTTGAAGATTAAGATGACATGAACTCAATAGGAAAGAAAGAGTATTACTCTCAAAAGAACAATAGTACATTTTCTCTCTTCTGAGTTGTCAGAGTTCTATAAGCTTGACCTTCTTTTTCCTGTTGACACCCATTTATTTTACTCTGCTCAGGTTAGACATAATGCAGAGAGGGCATATGAAATTTAAAGGCTGTTACCTCTAAGCTCCAATATTCCCTCATTATGGGGTAGAGGAAATGTGCCCACTAAAGAGAAACTCTTGCGGGAAATAGGTGGTGGATACAGCAAATGACATAGCTTGCATTAGTATTTGTTCTGTGTTGACCGAACTCATCTGAGAAACATGAATAATGCAAAGAGAAAAAAAGAAAGGGGGGATTCAGGGACAAGGATTAGATTGTTCATTTTCACCTTATAATTATCTTTCTGACTAATAATTTGGGAACAAGAAGAAGGAGGCAGAAAATAAATGCACCTTATCCTTCACAGAGCCATTATGAGCAGAAATGTGGGTCTAAATTATACCCCCAAAAACGTACTCTGTGAAATGAAGCCAAAAAATGTGAGTATACAGATAGTTGTATTGCTTCGTAAGATACAAACTTCAGAATTTCCTATCTGCGTAAATATGTATTATTCTAAAAGTGATCAGAATCTATGTTTAACAGTGAATCAAGGGGTGCCTGGCTGGCTCAGTTGGTAGAGCACGTGACTCTTGATCTCAGGGTTGTACACTCAAGCCCCATGTTGGGTGTAGAGATTACTTAAAAATAAAATCTTGAAAAAAAAAATGAATCAAAACACTGACTGCTCATATTGTTAATTCTTTCAAAGTTGGGAATAGATCTTGTCAAAACACTGTATTATATACCTAAAACTAATAACACTGTATGTTAACTAACTAGAATTAGAATAAAAACTTAAAAAAAGGTTGTGTATGTATATATCAAGAGGACATTCTCAGAGATAGACGTTGCATGGTTCATTTACACTAATGACATATTTTTGTCCTTCCAAGGTAATGTAGTGTTGGCATTTTTTCAGGTGGATGGTGATAACTGAAAACAGAAATATCACACATCGTCCCCCCAAATGCTTTCCATTAGATCAAACATGTGAAATACCCATTTTTTAGGTAAAATATGGCTAAATATTTGCAATCTCGTATCATTCGATGTATAGGTGACACGTACTTAAAAAAAAGAACACATCAGAAAACACCCCCAAACCTCTCAAACTAATACAGTTGTCCAAAAGCACTGGTGTAATACAAGACTTGAAAATGTATCCTAATTAACATAAATCAATTTGGAGGACTTATGTTATCTACATTCAAGTATTTAAACGACCAGAAATAGTATCAAAACCAAGCAAGCTTCCATTATAAACTTTCAGGCATTGCTATAAATTTATAACATCCACCATGCTACTTTGAGAGAGTTTTGTTTCTGAAAAGACATCCAGAACATTAATAGCTCCCAACATTATGTGGTATATTCAATTGGTGCTAAACGCTATTGCAGACCACTCCTCTTCTAGTAAATTAAACTCACAGGTGTCAAAAAACACGCAAAAGCATGTTGAATATTATGAATGATATTCTAGCCACTATGTCTGATCTCAAACTATTTACCCTCAAGATTTCAACTCTTGATTCCACATCTACTGGTAGCTCATACTGTGGCTTTGTGAAAATTATGAAAAGGAGTTTCTTTGGGGACAGATGAATTACAAAGGCATGCCTTCCTCCAGAGTCCAGATGGACTACAGTCTAGGGCTAGGACTCTTGGGTTGGGGGCCCAATTCACCATTTTAGAAAAGTGCCACTGTGTATAAGGCACAAGCCTGCACAGCTGTTGCATTGTTAGGTGGTCCTGACCAGCTGTCTTAAATCCTAGTCTTATATAAAATCTTCTTTTACATTTTGGATCATAAACTTTTAGCAAGGTTTCCGGTGTGACTTTAATTCTCCATCCTCCAACCTCAACTCCCTAGAGGATGGGATCAGACATGTTGGAAATCTTGAACGAAGACCGTTCACATTTCTAAACGATGTGCTACAGTATCATTCTTGAAAACTCTCCTGGTTCTTGTCTGAATATTACTTTCACAACAGCCAATCTGCCACTGCTGGGTTTTCAACAATTTGGCCAAGCACCCAAAGCACACCAATTTTCCATATATTCTTGTAGGAGAGTTATACTATTAGAATAACATAGTTGATGATTAGATAATGCAAAAAAGAAGTCATTAGGTCAGCATCCCCCCCCACACTAAGTATATTTTACAAATCACTCAACCGAAAAGAAGCTCTGCAAGGGTGACTCCATAGATGGGTGAATGCAAGTTAACATATCAATATCTCTGAAAAGTCCTGAATTAAAGTCACGTGTGTATCATATTTAACCCCAAATTTCCAAAAAGCATGTGACAACAGCACTCATTTTCCCAGGCATTTTAAATACCGTGGCTTGAGGCCAAAGAAACCTAAGACAGCATTAAGTTTGTTGACAGCCATCCCAAGAGTAATAAATCAGCACAAGTCATATAAATCTCTCTCAGCTTAACTTTCTCCATTTTAATTACTGGCAAAACTAATAACCTATCTAATGTTGTAGATCATGCCCTTAATTCTTTGGTACCAGTTAGCTAGCAGTGGTGACAGCAGTAGCAATTAATGACCAAGCTGGAAAAGCCAGATCATGACTAAATGTGAAATAGAGCATGATGAACAGACCCTTCCTTTAAAAGACTGTAAGTAATATAGGCTATTTTCTTTGAAAATTCTATTTAAGTAAAGTGGTCAACATCTGTTTACTTGTCTCTATTTCACCTTTGGCCTATGCTTGGAGGAGGACAAAACCTCATAAAAGACTTGACTCTGGGAGTGTAGAGAGATTAGAATTAGGAGTCTTCTCTGCATTCCCTACTTCCCTAACCTCCCTGTTCTAGTAGTGTCCCTGTTCTATATTGTTGTTGGCACAAAAGATAATTACGGGTGGTTTGCAGATATATTATGAACATTTCAAATGGCTAAGTGTAAATTTAATAACAAAGCAGAAAAACTACGGCTAGAAGAACAAAACCATGATTTTATAGATATTCGAATTCCGGAGAACTGTTTTTGTTTTTGTTTTTGTTTTTTCCTAAAGACGGAAGAGAAAGCAAAATTAAGGAAAAAATAATAATGAACACTAGTAAAACACAGATATCCAAAAATCATAAATAGAGGATGCAAATGATTGAAACTTGGAAAATATGGTCTTGTCATAACTCACAAAGCAAGTCATCAGTGTATCTATTTCAGAGATGAAGAAACCAAATCTTAAAGAAAGAAAATAAAGTACCTGAGGCTTACCAGCACCTGGTTCAGCTGAATTTGAACTCAGGCTTTCGGACTCCAAAGTCTATGTTTAACTTCACATGCAGCCTCCTAACTTTGCAAATCTTCTCAACCATGCCTTTTCTAAAACCTAAAAACTCCCAAATCAGGCACTATCTAGGCATCTCCTCCCCATCCTCTTGCACCATCTCAAAGCCCAAGGTGTGCATGGAGTTTCCACTTTTAGACTTCCCATAACCCTACTGGACTTCAACCATTCTATCTACATGTATAATCATCCACCTTTAGCCACAGAGTTTGCAAGGGGGTTGGAGTCAAATGGAAAGGAAATAAGCTCAGTATCTACTTGCATGAATTTTATAATCTTGTGAAGGAAACAAACAATTGTCTTTTTTGTTTTGTTTTGTTGACAATTGGCTTTTAAATCCCACAAACATCTAATGGCAAACTGAAATATCATCTACAATGTAGAGTTACATGGTTTTAAGAGAAAAGAGATGGGGAAGTGGGGACATCATGAAAAAATTCACTGAAGAAGCCAAGCTTAAGTTGAGACTGAATGAAGAGAGGCAGCTAATTACATGAATTGGCAAAAAGAGGAGTATTCAACCAGAGGAAAGGCATATGCAAAGAACCTATAATAAGAAGCAAAGGAGCTTGAATAAAAGAAATAAGGCCTCTATTGCTGAAGTGTAGACAGGGACTTAGAACTTACTTCAGGAGGAGAGCAGAGAGGAAGTATGGGAAGCTCATGTGGAGGCTCTTTTGTTTTGCATCATTATTTTCTACTCCATACACGTAAATCTTATTTCTAATGATCCGCTTCCTAACAAGATAAATTTAAACACTTATCTCCTCCATGGAGACTACCACAATGCTAGGCACCAATAGCATTAAAGGAGTTGATATTAAAAATCAATTGCAAGGGGCGCCTGGGTGGCTCAGTTGGTTAGGCATCTGCCTTCGACTCAGGTCATGATCTCAGGATGCTGGGATCAAGCCCCATGTCAGGTTCCCTGCTCAGAGGGGAGTCTGCTTCTCCCTCTTCCTCTCCTTCTCTCCCTCCCTCCCTCCTTCCCTCTCTCTCTCACTCTCTCTCTCCCTTTGTGTGCTCTCTCTTGCTCTCTATCAAAAAAAATTAAATCTTTAAAAAACTTAAAAACTAATTGTAACACTACTACAGGATATAAATGGTTTGAGTCTAAATCAAAGAGTCTGTGTTAAAATTTTGGACAGTATTATTACAAGGCAGTTTTCCAGGAAACACAGCCTTGGCTTTAAAACAAGAAGAGAGCCTGACAGTTATCACATCCACTAGGTGTGAGTGGATATTCATTTTATGAATATGGTGATGTTACCATAGCAGAGCGTTTCTCCAGGTCACTGGATCATGTTTGGAGAAGAAGCATCTTGGCTTCACCTTGTCCATTGTTTCCATTTTCATTAATGTTATTATAGAAAGATAGGTCAAATCCAGACCATAACCCATCCCATCAACGTCATCCTCTGGTAGGAGTTAGAGAATATACACAGCAACTTTCTGTATGCCTTTTTCTACAAATACACAAGCGTCTCTAGTCAGCCTTGATTTTTAAGTGCATTACCAGAAGTAACAGAAAGTGTGGCTCTTTACATGATTTGCCCAGGAACACTAGAAGTCTTAAATTTGAGCATCTTGTGTAATATTGTTTTCTAAATACACTATCCATATAGTTCCAGTCACTAATTCCCTGTAATGGCTAAATCTGTAGCGATCCCAATTATGCTTATATGTGGACTATAAAAAAGGAAAAAAAAACCTGATTTTAAGACCTATTAGTGATTTCATAGATAAAAATTATATATGAGTTATAATATATAGCTACAGTCATGGTTAATATCATTTAAATTCTATCTCTGTATTCTACTTTGAATTCTTGAATCTATAAAGTTACTGACTAAACATATTTTTAGCATTGTTAGAAAAAAATGGTATAGCTCTAGTGATTCTTTTTTTTTTTTTTTAAAGATTTTATTTATTTGAAGAGAGAGACACAGCAAGAGAGGGAACACAAGCAGGGGGAGTGGCAGAGGGAGAAGCAGGCTCCCCGCCAAGCAGGGAGCCCGACGCGGGGCTCGATCCCAGGATCCTGGGATCATGACCTGAGCCGAAGGCAGACGCTTAACAACTGAGCCACCCAGGCACCCCTCTAGTGATTCTTGAATACAGTTCTATAAGCATAATTCTATTTTCATGCCAACTGATTATTATATAATTTTTGTGTTCAGGTCCATATATAATCTGAGTTCCTGAAGGGAAGACACTCTAAAATTTTTTTAAAATCTTATAGAAAATATTTTTCATGGAAAACTTAAATAAACAATAATTGATAGCACCCATGGTCTAGGTAAAATCCACCACACACACACACACACACACACAACACACACTGTTCTTTATACTTTTTGTATTATCAGTTTCTACAAAGCACAAGGAAACATAGTTTACTAAAGTAAAGCTTAGGGACACCTGGGTGCCTCAGTTGGTTAAACATCTGCCTTTGTGGTCCCAGGGTCCTGGGATTGAGTCCCACATCGGGCTTCTTGCTCAGCAGGGAGTCTGCTTCTCCCTCTGCCTGCCATTCCCCCTGCTTGTGTGCTCTCTCTCTCTCGCTCTCTCACTCATGCTCTCTCTGACAATAAATAAAATCTTTAAAAAAGGTAAAGCTTAGCTTTTATTTAAATGATGAACATATGGACAAAAGAGGATCCTGCAGGTATAACAGAGTGCCAATCCCAATGTGGAGGGTCCGGGAGGCAGTCCATTCCCTGCAAGCTCAACCTCTCACAACTCTTCCATGACTGGTCTCTCACACATTTTAAATTTGCTTCCTCACTAATCACATCGCTTTTTTAAGGAATAGTAGCATTTTCTCAAGTTTTGTTGCTTCGTATATAGCCTAACAAACATTTTTCTTGATTTATGGAGGTTAAAAAAAGAAAAGAAAAAGGCAACAAACTGAATGCCAAACCTATAAATAGCTTCAGCGCAAATCGATTTTAATGGAGAATCCTAGTGCCTAAAAGTCACTGAAAATCTCCCCCTCCCTCTCCCTCCCTCTCCCCCTCCGGCTCCCTTCTCTCTCAAAGATACCTGACATAATTCCCTGCCCATCTATGGTCAGGATTGGCATTGCAGAATCTTTCAGAATGCCTGCGGGCGAAGCCATCTATTTAATCTTCTTTATGAGAGACAGGTATGTGACATACCAGTTTCCTGTTGGCACTGCAACAAATTACCACAAACTTCAGAACTTAAAACAACACAAATGTATTCTCTTGCAACTCTGGAGGTCATAAGTCTGAAATCAGTTTCATTGAACTAACGTCAAGGTGCAGCAGGCCATGCTCCCATGGAAGACTCTAGGGGAGAACCTGTTTCCATGCTGTTTCCAGTTTCTAGAGCTGCAGTCCTAAGACTTCTTGGCTCATGGCCCCTTATTCCATCTTCACAGGCAGCAGTGCAAGATTTTTCTTCTGACTCTGCTTTCCTCTGCTTCTATCACATGGTCTTCTCTTCCATAGTGTAATCTCCATCTTGAGATCACAGTTACAAAATCTCTTTTGACATATAAGGTAACATCTATGGGGGTTAGCACCTGGATATCCCTGGGGGGGCATTATCCAGCCTGTCACAGGCAGGGATGTGGATGCTCTCCTTGTTCCTGTCCTAAGTCCCGTCCACCGTGATTTAACATCCCTGCTTATTAACCCACTGATAATAAAAGTGAAAAGAAGGGATTCCTTTTGCTTCTCTAGCTGTCCCCATGCCATTTCTCCTTTCCCTGAGCCCATAGTGGGCTTTTTCTCCCTCTCACTGCCTCAGAGGGGCCAGCGTTAAATGGGCTACCTTCTTACCCGAGTCTTCCAGTGTCCACAACAGGTGTGGACATTTTCCTCCATTCATCTAGTCATAATCTCAATCCTAGGGTGTCTTCAAGAGCAGCAATTTTTTTTTTTTAACAGAACCAGAGAGTATGGTAGAAACTTTAGGGTCAGGTAGTCCATGTCTTTAACTTTAGTTAGATTTCTCTTCAAAATATTTATCAAGTTCTTAAAAACAAAATATCTGTTCTGAGAGTTTCAGACAGACAAACAATCTCATTTAATACATCTTATAGAAATCTGATGCCAAATGTCACTTGAATCATTATATAGCTAATCCTCAACTCTGCCCTCAGTTTTCTTATTCTCAATACTCCAATTGAATCCATTTGCCTTCCTAGGACTCAAGACCATAGGCTGTTGTCTCGTAGCATGAATTAAACCAAGTCTGTTCTTTGTCATGACAGGGATCTCTTTCTTTATTCTTATCCAAATCCTGCTTCCCTCCATTCAAAGATAAACTGAGAAGTACATTAAAATTTTCAGGAGCTTATCTGAACCAACATGGATTCAAACTGGGCAGCGCCAAACCAAAAGTGGCTAGAGTGCTCACGGGCCACAGGGAAGGGAAAAGCTTTCAGAGAGTAGTCTCAGAAGCAAAGCAAGGAAATTATTTGGTTATCAGCTAAACAATTGCCTTATTTGGGAAAGCCTAGTTGCCTGTTTGTGACTGGTTGTTCTTAAATTTATTTTTCTTGGTATAAGTGCATTGATAGGAACTGACTTTGGCTGAGGTTTCGGTTGGCTGATGTAGACTACCAAGGCATGAAAGCCACCTCAGGCCGACGGCCTCCTTTTTCAGATTATTTTAATACTTTCAAAAACATTTCAGATTCATAAACATCAGAAGTAAAGAAAAAGAGGAAAGTAAATTGACCTTTTTTTTTTCTTTTGATGTTTCTTGATTGGTGTTTCTTGAGGAATAATTTTTCAGTGTTATAGTTCATGACCTTTTCACTCCCCACTCCCACAAGACAGATATTTTACTTTGGCTATACAAGAGCTATCTATTACCAAATGGATTGTCTAGCTTGTGACTGACACAAGTTTTAGTTAACAAGTTGTGATCACTTCAATGTTAGCCTGAGGACTGAAAAAACACATAAATGAAATATGTATAAAGGGATATCATTCAAAATCCCATAAGGAGTTAAATAAAGCAATGGAGGCAAATCCATCCTGATAAAAGGAGTTCCATTCCAGTAGATGCCTTTTTAGAAAGTGATCAGACAGTTCAAGGAATGGAGTTTGAGTTAGAACCCCTAAAATTCCTCTGGGTTGCATGAGGAGTTCATCACTCTTCAGATTAGTCCATGTGTAGAGATTAATTCATGTGTTTGTTCTTTGCCTACCACATAGTACACACTCAACAATTTAGCTATTATTCGCTAGAATTAAATATAAGAATCATAAAGCAAAACGAAAAAGGGAAAAAAGCTGAATTAGTAGAACCTCAGATTAAAAAAAAATAGCAGTGAAGAAAAGTATAAAAGACAGAAGAATACACTTGAGACTATGATTGATCATCAAGAGCAATAAGAAAATTCAGGTAAAATAAAGCTTTATGATAGAAGCCAGTTACCAGAGGGAGAAGAGCCTAGAACAAAATTTATTGCTTGTTTTCACTTCAAATTGTTCAAAATAATAAATTAGGCTTTGTTTTTAAGAAATCCTCTGAATAATACGTCTGAGTCAAAATGAAGCTTGTTTTCTTTATCTCAGTTTCTCCCACCTAGGTAGGAGAAGAAATTACCTGGTGAATTAAAATCCCCAAATAGGGCGCCTGGGTGGCTCAGTTGGTTGGGCAGCTGCCTTCGGCTCGGGTCATGATCCTGAAGTCCCGGGATCGAGTCCCGCATCAGGCTACCTGCTCAGCGGGGAGTCTGCTTCTCCCTCTCCTGCTCCCCCCTCTTGTGCTCTTTCTCTCTCTCACTCTCTCTCTCAAATAAATAAATAAAATCTTAAAAAAAAAAACAAAAAACAAATAAAAAGTCACTAAGAGCTCAAATTCAAACCTTGGACATGGCTGGTATTTAAGGTAGATATATAACTAGCTTGGCCCCCCCAAAATTTTTCAGTATTTTTTTTTCAGTATTATTTAAAGAATGGAAGGACATGGTGTGTGTGTGTGTGTGTCTGTGCCATATTTGTGTTCTACTTGTATATTACTCTTCTGGTCTGAAGAACAGATAAATGTTCAGAATAGCAGGGCCTGAGCTTTGAGTTTTCATCACATGCTCGGGTCCTGTACATTCAATTTCTGGAGTATAACTAAGAGAAAACCTGCTACGACAAAATTGTGTTCCCTTGGACACTGGAGAGACAGTGTTCTCACTGGACCTAATTTCAAACAGAACAATGCAGGATTTAACGCACAAGATTGCCTGATGGGACATCTGGTGAAGGACGATGTCTTTAGCTGATGAAAAATTAAGCTCAGGAATCAGGCAGAATTTGATTTAAGTTCTATCACTTACTAGTCAGTAACATTGGGAAATATTTAATTTTCCTGGCTATTTTTTCATTTTAAAAGGGGTATAAAAAATATTATTGAGTTTGAGGTAGGCTTCATTGAGATAATGTATGTATGTTAAATGCTTATGATAATAATGTCTCATGTAAAATAAGCACTCAGTAAAAGTATTATTTTTTCTACCTGGTTAGCATCTGTGCTTTCAAAATAGCTGGTAGAAATGTTTGGCTATTTATCGGTTTAGTAAATTATATGAAGGGGGGTGTGAGTGCGCATGTGCATACACCCGCACACGCTCTCGTGTGTACGTATATCCTAATTTAGACTACCACACCGATTTACTTTTTCCTTCCAGTCCCCCTTTCCAGCTATGTTTGGTTGCTAACTAATTGTAATTCTAGGCAAAAGAAAATATAGAAACACAATCTGTTTTGACAAAAGGGGATAATATTTTAACCTAAAGCAAATGCAATATCGATTTGATAATTGTGCTCTAGTACTGTAAATTGAAACAAACTTAATAAGCCAACAAAAAAAATTTACGTTTTTAAATAAAATATAACTTTTACATAACACCTCTTAGCTTACAAGTCATGTTAATGCATGCTATTTAATTAGCTCTTTAAAATAAACACTTAAATTGAATATGGACGTTATGGTCTGAATAGTGTCCCTCCAAAACGCAGGTGTTGAAGTCCTAAACCCCAGTACCTCAGAATGTGACTTTATTTAGAGATAAGGTCTTTAAAGAGGTATTTAAGTTAAGATTAGGTCATTGTTCTTTGTTATGGCAGCCTAGAAAACCAACACAATGGATTATGCCCATTTTAAGGGTGAGGCAAATAGAGATGGAGAAACCCGTATGTGTTCTTTTACTTAATAATTTTCCAGAGCCAGAGTCAGAATTTGAATCAGTGTTTCCAAGGGAAGTCTGTCTTCCTTTCACCTCACTTTGTGTTATCAAAGACATAAGGGTGGTAGCTTCATGGTAGTGATCCATCAGCTCAGCACATAGTCAACCGACTGAGTTGTGCTAATAGAATCGTGACTCTACACATCTCCATTCGTGTATCACACCCCTTGTCTTTATCATATAGGTCATACTGGGGTATCCATACTTGGAGATGAATCCTTATTTTCGAGGATATGTTTAAAAAAATACCCAGGACCTTCACCTAAGACCTGGTAAATTACGATCTTAAACAAGGCAGATGACTGTGTAGAATAAATTGAATTGTTTAAGAACATTCTCAGATAATACAGACAGCCAAGCAACATTTGGGAACCCTGACTCTATGTAGTGGAAACTGAGTTTTGAACCAGACACACAGAAACTTAAATCTTCACCCTGCGTTATAATTTACGTAACAATTCTGAGTTTTAGATTCTACACGTGTAAAATGCACTGCAGTCACTGCCGACAATTGTGTATGTACATTATGCTTGTATCTGCATGTATATGCTGTACACATAGAACTTTTCTTTAGGCTGTTTTCTTTTAAACACTGGGTATAGGCTCTCTGGAAATCTGACTGAGGCATCTATTCTCAGCAACCTGACTTATATTTGATCGCTGAACCTTAGCAATTCTAGCTGTAAGCACATCCAAAGGCCTCCCTGCCATATGGATTCCCAGTCACTGAGGCCATCGGGTTCACATTTGGCTTAATGATTCATGATCCCTCCTTCAAAAGGTTATCAGCTCGGGAAGAAAATTATCCCAGTAGGGCATTCAGATTCTTATGTGAATCAGATTTCTGGACCAATAGCAATTCCTTCCCCTTAGTTTGCAGCCACGATGTGCCAAGTCATTTTGCAAAGTGCTTAGGAAATTACTTTCAATGTGATGAGCCAAAATCTCATATTGAGTTAGCATTTCATCTATTTCTGGTAGAAATTTCTCAGGGTACTCAGATCCCAGCCCTTAAATCATAGCAGATATCTAAGTACCAATCATGGCAAGTTTCTTCTTTGTTTCAGACAGTTGAAAGCCAGAATCAGCTTGACAATCCTACCCTCCAATAAATTGCCAACCAAACAGAATGAGATTCACCCATTATTCTTTCTGTCACTCTATCCTGAACAATCAAAGTCCAATCTGTTTGCCTTTCAGCTCTTTCTAAAACCCTCCTCTCCCTCAGCCCCGCTTTGTGGCATCCTGATCACTCCCATAAGAGTTGAATAGAACACCTGTTTGGACAAAAATCCCATTAAATGCCCAGACATCCAGCATCTCCTCCTAACAAATTCTTACCAAGGGACAAGAGATCAATAAACAGAATAACTGAGTCCTTATCAACCAAACTGAATCAGGTAATGCTGTTTTCTCTAAACTGAATGAGCCCCAAACTCTAAATAATACTCTGAGAATGATTTTTTCACCTGGGGCTCTGAACACTTGTTCAGATGAATCATTATCTAATGTTGGTCTGCCAACAATCACGACCGGCTGTGCCAGTAAAAACATATGGAAAAATCCTCTCTACCTAAGGGCAGAGATAGTTCATCCAACATTCCTTGTGGGGCCAAAGAAGGAGAAGCAGGAAGGGACTCTTAGAGACTATTTTACATCTGGCTGCTGGATCATAAAGCTCCATAGCACTTTCAGGCTTTGGAAGCTCTCCTCTGTCTATCATCTGTTGCTGGATGCATTTTTTTTCCTGCATGCTAAACATCTATTGTAAGAAACCATATGTACGCAAACCTGTTAAGCCTGCATTTTCACTTCTAAATAGCAGACAAAGTTGACTACTTTTTAAAGGATGCCTTCTTATTCTCTATTCCCACATGCATTTTTCTCCAAAGAAGTCATTTAAATGGAAAACATCCCTTCCTATAGAACTTGAGGTCATTTTTGTTTAAGAAATACTAGTTGAGCACCAATCACATGCTAAGCAAAAATCTAAGTGCTGAATAAAACATGATAAATAAAGTCTTTCTTTATAGAATTTGCATTATAATGAGCAGAAAAATTCACAGGGAAAAATTATATCATGTAGCAGTTTTAGAGTTTTATACAGAATGTTATAGAAGTAGAGCAGAAGAACATTAAGTCCAACCCCAGGGACGGCGGGAAAGAGTGTGTATGGGAAAAGGTCAGAAGTAACATCTGAGATCAAAGTTAATTTGTCAAGATAAAAAACAATAGGATGGGGATAAGGGATGGGGGCCATGAGCTGGAGATAAGGGGGTAGGTGCTGGGTTCATGCTGGACCTATAAGCACATTAGTCTTGGGCACTGTGGAAACACTCCTGATCCAAGGACAGAGTAGTAGATGATGAGGTTGAACAGAGGGCAGTGGCTGAGCCATGGAAGGGCAGGATACTGGTGTCAGAAAAGCTTTCTTCCTCAAAATGATGAGCACTCAGAAAAGTTCAAAGCAGGAGAGTGACATAACCCTATTTGTGGTCTGGATGGTCTCTGCAAATAATGTGAAGGATGAATTTCCAAAGAGAGAAGGACTAGGTACAAGGGCACTTCATTAGGAAGCTCTACAGATAGTTGAGAGAACTCACAGGGACTTCACTCCTCAATAGAGAGGTAAATATGTAGAAATGTTTTAAATTTTTCAACAAATAGTTTGATTTTTCCCCCCAAAATTAGTCATTCCTGAATACAAGCCACTAAGATGGAAAAGCATCTCTATAGATTATATGCATTTAGAGAGACAAGGCATAGTTATTTAAATTCACATTTTAAAAACCTCTCTGGTATAATTTCTAGGTAAGAGTACCCAGATAACTCATTATTTAAATTATAACAATTAAGGACAAATTTTATTTGGGCAATTCGCCTGCTGCTGTCCCTTCTTCTGTTTGCTTCTGTTAGGTAAGAAGAATGTCAGCTTTACGACTCATTTCCTAAAATGTTTGTGCTTGCTCTTGGACCTAATGAAACTTGCTTTGCTAAGAAAGATGAGTATTTCCCCACTGGCTAGAAATAAATAAAATTAAAAATAAAACCTATTTCTGCTGAAATATACATATTGTTTCTCAAAAGGTTCTCAGCCTCTTTGATATATTTAATTTATCTTACCTGCCACCATCATCTTCTTTCAAGCCTTGAAATCTGGGCAGGGATCTTGTCATATTAACAGTCACTCTTGGGAATAGTTGCTGATAAAATGTTTAAAACAATTTATTACGTTTGATTCAGCAGCTGTGCTATTTTGGAAACTCCCTCTTAGACCCACAGGAGGATAGATTTAGGCACAAAATAAAACTTTCCAAAGTCTTCAAGTATTGGGATTCTGATTTCACTTTTATTTGGAGGCCAGATTCCAATGTCTAAAGACAGAAATGTGGTGAGTTGAGAGGCAGGTCTTGTATGTTCTAAGTAAAATCCATGTTATTTGACACATGGAAACCCATCTTGCTCTCAACTGTGAAATGCTAACCTTCAAGTAGGTTGGGAGAAGACAATTCATCCAAAAGGAAAGAAAACACACTATTCCCCTGTCTTCCCAATCACCCAGATTAACCAATGGGGATGATTTCTGGCATTAAAGATTACTAAAACTGAATCCTCTTCAAAGAGATTGTTCAAAACTAATGAAGCACAGTTACAAATATCCATGAGGAAGAATGCACCAAGAACATATCAGAACTCTACTGAGCTCCTCTTATATACTCCAGCCCTTTGAAAGACCTTGCTGGGCAAGACAGAGAGCCTTACAGCACATTGATGTATTTAACTCCTGCCACATTGATTTCCAGAAAAAGTGAGACAGAAACTGACAAGAGTTTGTACACCTGCCTGGGACAGGTTTGGAAGTGCTATATTTGGTTTAAACTGAGGGAGAGGTAGCCAATAACAGTGAATGAAAAGAAGGATAATAGTTATTGGCTCTTGCTGCAAATGTTATTATTTAATCCCCACCACAAACATCTGAGGCAACTATTATTTGAGTATAATTTTTCCCTTTGACATATGAAAAAATTGAAGGTTGGTGAGATTTCATAACATGCTCCAGCTCATATATTGGTACATGCGTTTTTTGAATCGGTCTTCTTAATTCAGCAGGCTATTTCAGAAACAGGAGTAGTTGGTGTGTCCTATTTGACAGGGGCAATTTTGAAAAGTAGACCTTTAAATATTACCCAGACTATGAACTATTAAACATTATTTTTTTTAATCACAGTGAGGATGGAAAAACAGATATTCCTACTCATTTCTGAGCCTAACCTTATCTCTGATACCCACTGTACCACTGACATCCAACCTCAGGGTAAATCTGGGCTGGTGTAGTGTTGGGGCATAGGAAAGGTAGCCAAAAGGACTGGCATATGAGACAGGTGTGGTTTGTGTGCAAGAGGACAGCTAAAAAGACATATTTACAACTCTAACATATTTATGGAGTTGTATCATGGAGTTACATATTTACAACTCTAACATATTCCAGGAAGGATCACAGATCACTCCAAGTAAAATTTTCATTCTCTAAAAAAAGTAACTTCATGGTCTATACCTCACATTAATCACTAAACATATCTAGCTATTTAGTAATAAAACTTACTTTGTTTCTTTTAAAATCTAGAGGAAAAATACCTTTGCCTTTTTGTGGTTATGATTACACTAATTCTTCATCCATTTAGCAGATAGTTTCAAGGCTTATTAAATTCTTTTCCCTGAGCCAACCATATTTGTGTGTGTTTTTTTGGGGGGGATACATATTAGACATCTGAAATGATTGAAGTCTACTTGGACCACAATATATTCTCTTGGGTTTAGATTCACACTGAGCAGTGAATCCCCAATTACATATTTTACCAATTTTTCCAGCATTTTTAGTAGCACAGAAGTATTGTATTTGATATATTAAAATCCTATGGATCTGTATTTTTTTTAAGATTTTATTTATTTGTCAGAGAGAGAGAGAGAAAGAGAGAGCACAAGCAGGGGGAGCAGCAGGCAGAGGGAGAAGCAAACATCCTGCTGAGCAAGGAGCCTGTTGTCGGACTCGATCCCTGGGATCATGACCTGAGCCAAAGGCAGACGCTTAACTAACTGAGCTACCCAGGCATCCCCTGGATCCATATTTTTAAAAAGGAATGCAATTAATTTAATTGTGCATATTACACATACACACATATATTTACTAAAATATATTTATATATACATACACATCTAAATGTGGTCTATTCTTTTTTAAAATATCAAATGGTTAAAAAAAATCAAATCATTAACAAATAATTAATTTAGAAAATTGAAATCCTTCATATTGGGGTGAGGATTAAGGATATAGCAAGGATTGGAGTTTTCTGTTGCTCACATTATTGGTAGAAAACAAAGATTTTACATCTTTATAGGGTTGCTTCTACTTAGCTACATTTACAACAATGTTGCTGAGAATATCCCTTCTCAGTTTACAATTGAGGACTTGAATCCAGGTATCTCAACACCCATGATCTTTTGTTGAGTAAAGTTCCAAAGGGTAGAAATATAAAAATATTTTACAAAACTCCTTTTACAAAACTCAGGCCACAAATTTATAGGATGAGTAAAAAAATATATAAGCAGGAGGAGGTATTTATCAGGATTATGGATTAGCATCTAAGTTCAAACAGTCAGAACTTCAGTAGAAGTATAAGCATATTTCTACTTGATATGCTTTTACTATCGTCCACTATTCAGTAAAACACTGTTTTTGAATGTTGGATAATACCAAACCTAATATATATCTTCTGTTTAAAAGATAATTTAAAAATGAACTTGCATATATCTACTTATATCAATATTTTGCCCATTCTATCAGTCAGACGCCATAGTCAACATCATGGCATTAACCTTCTTTTGCCTATAATCAGATTTCATAATCCCCAAATTTTTCACCCCAAGTAGTCAAGGTAGAATGTTAATAGCATCATCTGGATTCCTTGCTTACCCTGTGATCTTGATGACTTCCTTGAACCCTCTAGACTCTGAACTGGAATTGCTTTGAACTATCTGTATGGCCCTCTTAATTAACTGGATTTCTTGGAGCCAACACCTTAAAGCTCTAAGGTTTGATTTGATATTTTTAGTCTCCTTTTCTCTTCTATTGTTTAACTTCTACCTGAGCAATCCGCAATATCACCGGATGCACCAGAATAATCACACTACGTGATATTATGAGCCTATGTGGTACAATCTTAAATCAGATGTGAAGCTCTACTGATTCTAATCATATTCAGGAGAGGAAAATAAGGCAATAAATATTTAACAGGGATGAAAAATATCTTACCTCACATGTTTAACATGAATATAATCATGTTCCAGATTTAATTTCCAATTTATAGGACATTAAGGGGATAGAGGAATGAGTTAATGACACTAAGAATAATCATAACTTAGAAGATGGAAGACAACCAATATGATCTCTTTAAAACCCCAACATTAAGAATAAAAGGAAAAAAAAAAAGGAAGACTGTTCCAGATTAATAAAGATAGGACATAACTAAATGCAATGCATAAACATTTACTGGATTCTAGTTCAAACAAACCAACAGTAAACTACATTGTAGAAATACCTAGAAGGAATTGAATATGGATAGGGTATTAGAAATTTTGAGAAATTATTAATTTTTTGTATAAAATACTATTAAAATTACATAGGATAAGGTCTTTACTTTTGAGAGATTCATATAGAAATATTTAGGGATAAAATAGTTTGATACATACAGTTTACTTTAAACTATTCCAAGACAAGAACTAGTAAAGCAAATATGGTAAAATATAAAAAATTACTAACATAGGTGATAGGGTTAAGTATTGATAGCTACCATTATTCTATGTATTAGAATATTTTCATAATCAAATAGAAAAAAATAAGGAAAATTCTAATGCCAGTTATTAACAGGAAATCAGGAATTGTAATATATACATTCCTATTGCCAATGATGTTTATATTGGGGAATGGAGGAGATACATATTTGTTAGAAGCATCACCTTCAGACTGAACTATTGTGACTAGATATGAAACGGGGTACTTAGGAACACAGAAAAGTACTGTTTGAGGCTCAGATATAAGGTTAAGGCATATAACATCAGGAGAATCATTTATTATGCTGGATCATTACAGCCAATATTCAGTGTGCATTTCATTCATCCATTTAGTCATCCAACACATATCTGAGTGTCATTCTTAACATTCATCTGTCATGATATCAACATTAGTAGGACAGTTACTGCCTACACCTACACTACAGATCGGGAAGGCAGAAAGACAGTCAAACTGATACATCACACTTCTACACAAGTATGATAGTCAAAGTATGAATGAAAACTCTGATGGCAGAGACGAGGATGTAACCACTTTTGCCTACATGTCTGCAGTGTCCTATGAATCCATCAGTTGAGAAGGAAGGAACATGTCCTAGGCCAAAGAATAATACATAAAAATACCTAGAGGTAAGTAAAGAGATTTCAAGAATATTAAGAAATTTAGTATAGGGTTTGGACAGCCTTTTAAGAGAGGATGCTGGATAGGAAAGTTTGGATCAGATTGTGAAGTCTGAGATTGAGGAATTCATCTGAAATTAGATATTTCATTGTAATATAATATTCAAAACTACCGTAGATACTATAACAATAAGAAGAGTAGCATTAATTTTATTTGTGTAAAATTTTCTCCTCCTAAAGAAGTTCACTCTGCAGAGAAAGCAAATAAAAATTGTAAACTCTAAAAATGGGCTGAATTCCCAGGAGAATTACAATATAAACAACCACTGTACTCTTTATTTCTTCCTCTTTGCTGGCCACAGGGGAATGAATTTACTAAGAATATGTCACTTTGCCAGCCTTGCTTCTCTGCACAAATTGGGGCTTGCTAAAGAAAGAAATAACGAGCCTGAGATGCCTTGCAGCCTTGCAGATTGCCCACATGTCTGCAAATGGGGCTGATCGCTTAACCGAAGTAGGTGACATCCAACTCTCAGCTGGGTACAAGTAGCTCTTTAACTAATGACCAGACTATAAATGCTGGCCCCCAAGAAATAATTATCTTATCTCCAACAGGAATAACAGTGCATATATATTTATATATATATATAACAGTGCATAAAATATACAACATATACATATATATATACACACACACACACACAGAAAAAAACAAAATTAATAAAATAATTTAAAATACTGGTTAATTCTAGGGGCATCTGGGTGGCTCAAGTTGGTTAAGTGTCTCTTGATTTCAGCTCAGGTCATGATCTCAGAGTTGTGAGATCAAGCCCCCGGCTGGGCTCCACGCTGGTTGGGGAGCCTGCTTAACAATCGGTCTCCCTCTCTCTCTTCCCTCCTAATCCTTTCATTTCCTCTCTTAAAAAAATTTATACATATATACCATATAGAGAGAGAGAGAGAGAACCTATAAATGTTAATTCTAAGTGGTAGAATTATGGGTAATTTAAATATTTTCTTATACTGATCTATACATCTGTTTAATAGATAAATAGACACAAACACTAGTCTGAAGGGGATAACGAAGATAGAAGAACAGATTTCCAATGGAAAATTTCCAGTGGAAAAAAAATGATGAAAGGAAGGATGAGTTCAAATTACTATGACTAAAATGGGTTAAATCTATTCCAGCTTTCTGAATTCTGAATGGTTATCTTGATAGTGTGTTTGTTTAAGGGGCCACAAGTCCAACATATGCTTATGTGTTATCTGCAGTTATCCAGGGAATGAAGTTTGCTTAGATCTTCGAACTATGTGCCATAAAATTTTAGGGAAAGTATATGCAAAATGACATTTCTCTTCAATTAACTTCCCATTAAGTTCTCCTTTTTCTTCCTTCTATTCTTCCAAAAGACTTTTTTAAAATAAGTATTGTGTGTCAGGCACGTAGCTAAGGTCCAAAACTGATAAGAGCTACAAAGCCAACCTCCCCCCACCACCAAGGGTTTCCAGCCTCCTGGGCCACTAACAAGAGATCATCTTTCTCAAGACCAGAAGAACATGTATTTCAGTGATCTCATAAACAACCTGGGCTGCAGTGAGGACCAAATTCTTCTGTGTTTAGATTCATAGTTCCACGCACAGCACCCACCATTACCCCTTCACATTTCTTAAGAGGAACAGGAAGAAGAGGTAGATACGCTCCTTGCTAAGTAAGATATACATGCTTGTTGCTAAATATTTCCAATTCCACGGCATGGTATAGGATCATTCAAGAGGACAGACAAAACTGAATCTCAAGAATAAGTGTCATTATGCAGAATTTCTCAAGATAGAGTGGAAAAATTAAGCAATTTTTTTCAGATACACAACATTGAAATTGGCAGTTGTCAGGGCCATGTGGAAAACCCTGATAGTTTTGTTGTGTTTTTTTTTTAAACCAACTGTGGTGTCTTATGTGTGTCTTGGTGTGGCCCTGCTGGGAACCAACCATTTCCTACAGTCAAGGTCTATTGTTTCTAATGCCACTCAGTTAGCTTTAGTTGAAAAAAAACTTTTCAGCTCTTTCTCATTTGGAAGCATCCCACCAACAGTCAAAGCAGAACTGGATGTGCCAAGAGCCAATTGCCCTGTTGAACTGTGGAGTAAACCCCTTTTATTAAATTTGGGTCAATAGTGAGGTTCCCTGTTAAAGTTTAATTGCACATTAGTGCTTCAGAATGGGGAGGACACCAAGGAACAGGAAACAAATGCTTAAGGTGAGTCTCCCTTGGATCGAAGAAATGCACTTAATTACCAGTGCGGCAATTTCAATTACAATGAGTGGGGGAGCAATTAAGAAAAAAAAAGCAGTAAGCAAAGAGGTGGAGCAAAGGGCAAAAGTCTGGGAAGACTTTAATCTAAGAGAAGCAGATGCAACATTCTACTAAGAGATAAAGAACATGGGAATGAAGAAAAAAAGGCAATCAAGAACACAAAGTGCCTTGGGGAAATGAAAAGTTTTACAATGCAAATTGTTTTCTTTCCATTTCACATTCCCTTCTTCCTTTCGCTTCTGAAGATGAAATAACCAGAGATACCGAAAATAGCCCCTATGCCACAAAGTACTGCATTAATTTTTTTAAAGATTTTATTTATTTATTAGACAGAGGGAGAGAGAGAAGAGCACAAGCAGGGAAAGTGGCAGGCAGAGGGAGAGAGAAGCAGGCGCCCTGCTTTGGAGCCCCATGTGGGACTCGATCCCAGGACCCTGGGATCATGACCGAGCCGAAGGCAGTTGCTTAACCAACTGAGCCACCCAGGCGTCCAGTACTGCATTAATTTTGTGATATCTAAGGGCCTCACTTTTTGAAAACCTGTTCTAAAAGCAGCATTTTTACAGGTGAAGAGCAGAATTCACAGAGTGATTTATTTCTTAAAGACCGCATAATTTGTGGCACCAACTCTGATTTTAAAAAAAGTGTATGTGGGATTATTAAATGCAAGATTTGGGGTCACTAAGGATTTATTTAAAAACTCAGACTGAAAATGAATAGAGATTTTGCATACAAATATTTCAAACATTCAACATGTCCTTGGATTTGAGATTACAGTCAGTACAATTTAACCTTTTAAATGATTACTATGAAGATAAATGATTTCATTGAGTTGCAAACATAACTAACCTAAGAGCTATTCCCAATAACCATAATTCCCAGCTTATAAATTAAAATAGAAATCTTTATTTTCCTAAATTCAAGTTTAAAAATCAGTTATTAGCCTAAAATTCAACTTCTCTCTAACCAAGACTTTTAAGAGTAGAGACAATGTAAGAAAGGAGTATTAGCAGGAAGCTTTTTTTCCCTATATTGACTTTCCTTTCTCTTTCCTCATTATTTCTTCAGTGTGTTCCTTTTTGTACATTTCTTTCTATATACACCACTGTCTTACACACACACACACACACACACAAACTCACACATAGTCACAGTTACACTGACACATACTACACTCAGACGTTACTCCCTGTATCCAGTGGGCCTGCACATAGGAGGTTTCTACCAAGACAATGAGAAGAAAGAATTATTATCTGACTGGGTCTCACCTCCTTTGGATTCGTAACTCCCAAGTAACTTGTCACTTGCACTGTGGTTAAATATAGCCTGCATATGGTTCAAAACATCTGTGATTTTACATCCATGCATAAATTACTTTGTACAGTGGAGTTATTGCAGAAAGCACCCTCCCATCACCATGGTTACCAATCCTTCCTGAGAGCTCTGTATTCACATTTACTGTTAGTACAATCACAGGGTAAGTGGTAGGAATAAAATTCAGAGATACAATTTCATAAGCCAATGTGATGTATGGTGGTACTGGTAATTGGGAGGAAGTTAGCAGTTGAAGAGGATTGATTGCCTTCCCTTCCCTCAGAAATGTTTTAACTTTGGGCAAAAGATCAGCATTTTGTAAAAAAAATCAGCATTTTGTATAAACAATATAGAATAAAATTAAGTTGAATAAAATAGCTGCATCACTGGAGAATGACCATCAGTGCTCAAAGTCCTTTCACTAAGCTTAAACCTTGAGGTCTTTATTTGTAGTTTTCTTGTCTATCTCAAAAATTGATAAGATGCAGGCTCACTTTCTTTGGAATTGTTTCCTGTTATTCCTGCCTCAGAGCCTCTGGCCTAAGTACATACCAGTGGAGATATAAAAATAAGACTAACGGATCAAGGATTCAAAAGGCAGAGTAAATGCTGTGCAGGGATATGGATACACTATCAAAATAATTAAATAAGATCTATGTCCTCCTAATTATTCTCAGTATGAAACTTAGTTCTCTCCATAGTCTTGCTGTTTAAAACCAGCTGGGTTTCCTTTCTTCCAGCTGTGAGGTGCAAGGTAAAACCAGTCACCCCACAATGCTCCATGCTTCATCATTTAGAACACACACACACACACACAGGATTGATCTTGAGTGACACTCACCTCAAAAGGTAGGATAAGACCATTGTGCATTGGGAAATTTTAATAATGTTAAGTGAGGGGCAAGGTTGACAAGAGGTAGTTCACGGCTGAGTAAGCTTTGCATTAGGGTAGACAAATAAAATCTTTATTTAAAATTGGATCATTGGTTGGCCTGGTGGTGGGTATTAAGGAGGGCACGTTCTGCATGGAGCACTGGGTGTTATGCACAAACAATGAATCATGGAACACTACATCAAAAACTAATGATGTAATGTATGGTGATTAACATAACAATTAAAAAGATAATAATAAAATAAAATTGGATCATTGTGAATATAGGAAGCATTTTCAGTTGGGTCTGTTTTAAGGGAAGCATTTTCAGTTGGGTCTGTTTTAAGGGAAGAGACTAGGTACTTTTTTTTTGTAGGTGACAGCAACAAATTTCAATTCAGTAATTGAAAGAAAGAGGAGAATTGCACTGTATATATTCAGCTACCTGAGAGAGATGAATCACTTTCTCTGGAGTGCAAATTTGTTTTGTGTATTGAGTAATTACAGGGAAAAATTCTTCCTTTTCTATACCTCCTTTGATTTTCCTTCTCAGACTTGTAGGGAATAGGGCATGTAGATAGAAACTTTTCTTCAACTGGAGGTGTTGAGGAATGCTGAAACTTACAGTGAACCAAAGAAATTCTTCCATGTCTTTAATCTTTTACTTGGATAGGTGTCTTAAGTATATAAAGGGAAATTAACAAGAACTTGGTAAATTATAAGAAACAGCCACTAAAATGCATCAATAAGCTGGCAGAAAGATAAACAGGAAAAAGGCTAAATGAAAGAAAGAGGCAATAAAGAAAAATAAACCAATGAATTTGGGTTTTGTTTGAGGGAATTTGTCAGCTTCATTTAACTTGAGCCTCAGATTCACAACCTCAGGGGAAATGTCTTAGGCTGTCTGGGCTGCTATAACAAAATACTACAGACTAGGCAGCTTATAAGCAACAAATGTATTTCTCACAGCTCTGGAGGCTGGGAAGTCAAAAATCGAGACACCAGCATGATCTCATTGTAGTGAGGGCTCTCTTTCTGGTTCCACAGCCCATGCTTTGTGGCTGTGTCTTCATGTGACAGAGGGGCTAGAAGGGGGCTCCACAGGGTCTCTTTTATTTGAACCCAATCCCATTCCAAGTCACATCTCAAAAGCCCCACTTAACACTGCAACCTTGGGGGTTGGGCATTTCAAAACTTGAATTTGAACCATAACATTGTACACCGGGTCCCCAAACTTCATGTCCTCACATGCAGTGTACATTCATTCCATCCCAACAACCTCTGAAAGTCTTAACCTCTGATCATCACCAACTCAAAAGTCTCAGTCCCAAGTTTTACCTAAATATCATCTAAATCAGAGATGTGTGAAACTCAAGGTAAGATTCATTCCAAGGCAAATTCCTCTCTAGCTATGAACCTATGAATCAAATAAATTATGTGTCCAGAATATAATGGTGGGACAGATAGGATAGACATTCCTGTTCTAAAAGGGAGCAACAGGAAAGAAGAAAGAGGTAACAGGTCCTTGGGGCACCCAGGTGTCTCAGTTGGTTAAGCGTCTGCCTTCAGCTCAGGTCATGATCCCAGGGTCCTGGGATTGAGCCCTGTGTCAGGCTCCCTGCTCAGCAGAAAGCCTGCTTCTCCCTCTCCTGCTTCCCTGCTTGTGCTTACTCTCTGACAGACAGACAGACATGAAGACAGACAGACAGAGAAAGAAAGAAAGAGAGAGAGAGAAAAGGAAGGAAGGAAAGAAGGAAGGAAGGAAGGAAGGAAGGAAAAGAAAGAAAGAAAGAAAGAAAGAAAGAAAGGAAGGAAGGAAGGAAGGAAGGAAGGAAGGAAGGAAGGAAGGAAG